>NW_026530361.1:0-87500 GCF_026979565.1 Vidua chalybeata | reverse complement strand
GCAGCATCCATGCGTTCACATGACGGGGGATGAAGGTTGCGGCATCTATATAGTCACGTGATGAGGAAGCAATATGGCCACTTTTGGGATTGGGTCGATTTTTTGGTTTCTGGCAGTTTTTTTGTGCCTGCTGGGCGCGTTGTGTGCCGGTGGGGCTGTTCTGCTGCACCCGCACCCGTGGACGCGGCGGGGGATTGCAGTTGGACCTCGGGATTCGTGGGGGAATTTTGGTCGGGCAGCTGGCTGGACGACTATAGCTTGGGGGCTTTTCTGAGGCGCAGGGGGGCGGTGCGAGGGGAGTGGTCTGGATTCCGACGTGGTTACGTCATGTGGGGCAGTGTGGATGGTGGTGTGTGTGCAGTGCCCAGTGTATGGCGGCAGGGGGCGCCTGGAGTACTAATTACGGGTCCTATAGCTATATTTATCTCAAAAAGAAGAAAAACTATAAATGTCCGGTGCAGCAGTAGAAACTTTCAGGCTCCTGGGGAGTAATTTTTTTTTCTTTAAATCATTTAAAGTTTGTTTTTTTGTTTTACTCCCAAGGAGCCTGAAAGTTTCTACTGCTGCCTTTTCAAATCTAGAAAGGAAAAACAAAGTTAGAAATAAGAAGATAGAAATAGACAGAAAGAAAGGGTGAGAAAAAGAGTTAGGGAAAAAAAGTGGCAAACAGTGAAAAAAGGAAAAGAGTGAAAGGGGTGAAAAGAGAAGGGTTACAGTGAAAAAGAGTTGGGGTGAGAGTGAAAAAGGAAAAAAGAAAGAAAAAACCTAGAGAGAAAAAGAGAAATAAAGAGTAAAGCATAAACTAGAGAGAAAAATAAATAGTTAGAAAGAGTGAAATAGAGAAACAAACAAAAAAAAAAGATACATAGAGAAATAGAGAAGAAGCAGAGAGAGAGTTAGAAACAGTGAGAAATAGAAACAGAGTTAGGGACAGACAGAAATGAAGTTAAGAGATAGAAAACTGAGAGAAGAAGCAAAGGAAGAAATACAGTAGAAAAAAATAATGACTACACCACACCAAAAAAAGACAGGAGCCAAAGGTGGAGGGGGAGGGAGCAGGGGGCATCATGATTGGGGTTGATTCAATTTTTTTCAATTAATTTTTTCTTTACGCTTCAACAAAACACACAGAAACAATGTATACAAATGCAAGCATAGATACAACCCGTACACTGACAGATAGAAATCCAGCTTACCTACAGAGCGATTCGTGGAAATGCAGCAGCAAATGCAAATACAGACCAATACAGGGCAATATAAACCAAACACATATTAACACAATACAACCTTTTTTCCATTTACATTACATTTTGTTTTACTGCTAGAGGAAACCCAAAACAAAAATAGCACGCAGAAAACAACAGTCATCCACCGTGACCATCTCCTTCACGTTGCACACAAACTCACCATCGCTCTCATTTCAACTGTTCCGTTACAACCCGGCAATCGTTGTTCCTTGGGAACGTGGTTCCCAGGAGCCTCCAAAAAAATCCTCCTGCCTGACGAAAACCCCGGTCCCGGGACGGTCCGCGTCCAAACTTTGGCGATAAACGTCGCCTCGCGGACCAGCCGGGACCTAGGAAAAAAAAACCCAGCTGGGGGGGGGGGGGGGGGGGGGGGGGGGGGGAACCCAGCTGCGGATTTTTTATTCTAAATTTAAAAATGAGTCGAAAAACCTGAAAGGCAAAGGCCATACGCACAAGGTTAGAACCGGTCAACACACGCTCACACCTGCAGACACAAACTCTCACAGACTGACACGGACAATGACGCTCTCTCACACACTCTTCCGCTTACGTGCTGACTGCGACCCTTACTTGAAACGCTACGCTGAAGAATATGCTTCGACGCATCTTCTGACTGCAGATCTTCGATGTCGAGCGGTAGATTCCGGGAAGACGTGTAGGGACCCGGGGACCTGCGAGACGACAGAGATGATGAGAGGTGGTCAACGAGTGACTCTCTGAAAACTAGAAGGTATTCCCGCCCTGGGCCCGTAACTTTTGTACCCAAAACCCCATAGAAGACAGATGAACTGTAAAGTTTTATAACTGCTCTACCTAACCGTGACTATGTGCCTGGACAGGGCAGCTCTGATCGTAAGTGGTACATTAGGGACACGTACAACGTAAGCCAAGGTAGGTAGATACCGTATGAGTACGCACAATATAAGTCAAAGTAGGTACATACAGTATAAGTACATACAATATAAACTGACTGAGGTACATACGACATAAGTACATAGAATATAAGCACATACAGTATAAGCCAACATAGGTAGGTACAACCTAAGCACGTACAATATAAGCCAAGATAGATACAATATAAGTGAGGACTTGACATAACTCTCCGGAAGATGAATTGTTGAGCCCTATACCCTTCGAGAAGGCGGAAGCTACGGAACTACTGCAGTCAGGTGATGAGGGTCTAATATGCTCCCTCTAGAAGTCTGAGAGAATGGCACGGGAAGAGAAGGCGCTACCGAAGGTGAGAAGGAAAATGGATGAGAACATCTTGTGTACTTCTTCCAGTCTCAAAAAGTAAAAATGTAAAGATGCCGGAATAAGTGAGATCTGGGAAGGTACGCGAGTAAAATATGGCCGATACGGCACAGAATGACGCCGATAAAGTGTCGAGATGTAACAAAGGCCTATGACACAGAAATCAATGGACACGGACAATGTAACGCAGACACGAGTGGAAACTGGCTGGCAGTTCCACCTTATGGACCCAAGATTCCTAGCCCGAGATGAGTCATAGGCCAATGATGCCAAAGGAAAGAAAGCCCTAGGGCAATAGCACGTGATGATGAAACTTAACTCCTTTCAAGATGTTAGTGCCAAAGGACTTAAGAGGAAGCCTAAGAAGCTCAGTAGGCCTAGACAAGAAAGCGATGACTACGGCGTGACCGTGGCTATAGCTCTGGACGTGAAGGTGGGCTCCTCGGGTGAAAAGATCCACGACGATGTCGAGAGTCGAAGAAGGCCGCCGACGCAAACCTCGTGAGGACGCGGAGACGGATTGGAACTGCCCTACCCAGCGAAGACTCTGGTGAGGCTGAGGAGAAAACCTCTCCCTTTGCTTCCGAGGGGCCCGTTCCCCTGTGCACCTCTCCTCTAAGCTAATTGTCTCCTGTGATAGTAAAGGATTTTTCCCCTTCTCCCGCTACTGGCCCCGGCACTTAGCTTTTGCAAGATGACCGGATGAAAGCCATTGTCAGTTGGATGTGGATGGTGAGACGCTCTCTACGTCCACTTGGGTGCTGCCGTTTCCAAACTTTGGCTACGTGCCTCCTCGCCGTACCTAAGACAAAACGGAAAATGCAACTAGCGCCCTCCAAAAGAGGAATCCCCAGAACTCCGATGGGCCACTGCCCCGGCTCACCTGAAATCTTGATTCGACTCCACGGGCTGCCCAGAGGAAACCTGCAAAAGGAAAAGGTACACGCTTAGCGTGCTGCTGCGTAACGGTCACCTATGAGTCACCCTGCCTAAATGCCGACTTACCCGCTCGCCTCTGTTCCTTCGTGTGCCTAGGGCAGCGACAGCATCTGCAAAGAAACAAAACAAAAAAACCCAGACTGAGATACTGTGAAAACAACACGACCCTGACCTGACAATTACATCCACCTATACCTTAAGCTTGCAGCCGCCTGGCCTCGGACATCTGGGACCAGAGACGTATTGCAAGAGGACTGCCTAAAATAAAAGACACAATAGAGGATACTTAGAGTTTCACCAGAAATTGAGACCGGAGCAAAAACAACTGCTTCTGTCTGTTACTCAATGCTCACCTTGCCTACTTCACCGTGGCTGTGGTTATCCCACATAACTTCATACAAATAAGCACAAAAAACAGAGCCGTAACAGTTGCGTTTGCTTCTCCTACAAAAACAAACAGCGACTGACCTTCTCAGGGAAACCTGCTGAATCGGGATGGAGCGGTCTGCCACAAATTGAAACCATCTGCATCTAAAAGGAAATTAGGACTAATGTCAAACAGCTGAAGGATAAATTAACAGCTCTAGACATCTTACGTCAAGCTACAAATACCATCTAGAGATGAACTACACCCTGCATTACAAATTTCCAGGCTCCAGGACCTGTCCTATTATACCTACACCAGGCTATACAGCAGGGCAGAGCAGATCCACACCAAATACACAGACAGCACCGGTGACACAGGACATGACAAACGGGGGGACGCAACAGGGAGAGGAAGCTCTCGGCAAGAAGGCGGCCCTCGAGGACCGAGAGAATGTGGAACAAGATTACCTAGGTGAGACTGACGGCGAGCCGACGGGGCTCAGAGAACCCTGCAGGAACGAGATGCTAAGAAACGTTTGTGCTGAGAACGGCACAAACGGATGCCTGAGAAGCCTACCGTAAGAATGATCTACCTAGCTTAGCAGTCTCACAAGTCCTAATCTGCTACAAGAGATCGTTGCGGTGTGTATCTGCCAATATCGCTCAGAACAAGACCTTAAAAGACATCTGACTGGATGCTTCCAAAAAGAGATGCGATTCCGATGTCTCTCAGGGCTCCCGAGTCAAAAGTCCTAAGGCATCGGTGCCGGGCCGAGGAATGCAAACATGACAGATGCCAAGAACAAGAACATGTTCCGATGGGCCCCTGAAAGGGCTATGGTAAAAAGGACCTGTGACATTAGAAACCCAAACAACACAGACTGCACAATAGACAAGTGACACGACACACACCGGAACTGCTCTGCCCTGCGCATCCCGGCACTGAGAGCAAAAATGACACTTTCCCTTTAGGTGGCTTAAGGGAACACTTCTTGGGCATCCTCATCTCCAAAACGGACACAAAAACCCCTCCCGGGAGTCCCACCCCAGCACGCTGCTTCCATCCCCTCTGTGGGTCGTAAGATAAGCCCTCGACTTATCTTGCACACATCTGGGGATGCAAATCCCTGTCGGGTTCAAAAGGAAGCAGTCTTCCCATCTGTGAAGTTCCAGCTGTCACCGGGCTGTTGTCTCTTAGTCTGCCAAAAGAAAACCAAACATCAGTGTACAATCTTAACAGCACATCGGCCAAAACCTGATAATTCTGCTACTCACCATCTCCTAAGAATGCCCGGGTGCGTGGCCTGCACGCTTCGGCCATGCTCGGAGGAAGACGCCTTCATCGCAGGGTATGGCTAGGTTAAGCGGAGACAAGGTGACTGGGCGTTGCTGAAATTTGTGGAGCCTTGCTCCTCCCTCCCTACATTCCCGATTCACCACAACTCCTCGGCCATTCCTGAGGGCTACCTAGATGGGACCTTGAAATACAAAATTTGAAGGCTTCATCACAGAGGCCTGTAATACTTCCAGGGGGCTCACAACTGCAGGTAACCCAGACCATCAGCCAGTTTTTTGACAGGGGCTATGCATACTCTGAGTGGATTCCTTAAAGCACACAAACATGAAGGAAGGCTTAGAGTTGCACCAAAAGCAAACCTGAGCAAGAACAACTGCTTCTGTCCACTGCTCACCTGGCACACTTGACCTTTAGTGCTGCCATCTGCCTTGACTTCCTAAAACTAAAGGCAAAGAGGAGTGCTGTAACATAGTCACCATTTATGCTTCCCCTACAAATACAAACAATAACTGACCTGCTCATGGAAGCACCCTCACCCAGGACTGGCCTGCTCTGCCACAGATGTAATCCATCTGCATCTGAAAGAAAGTTAAGACAAAACTCAAACGGCTGCAGGATAACTTAACAGCACCAAACATGTTATTTCAATCTACAAATACAATCTAGAGCCCAACTACACCCTACATTACAAATTGCAGGTCCCCGGGACTTGTGCTATTAAACCAGGCTATGCAGCAGGGCAGAACAGCTCCGGGACAAATATGTGCAGACACCCGTGACACAGGACATGACAAACGGGGGGATGCAACAGGGAGAGAAATTTCTTGGCGAAAAGAATGCCCACAAGGACTGAGAGATAGTGGAACAAGATGACCTAGGTGAGACTGAGAGCGAGCAGATGAGGTCCAGATAACTCTGGAGGAAGAAGATGCTAAGAGAATGATGTTTTCCAAGAACTGCACAAACGGATGCCTGAGAAGCCTATGGTAAGAATGATCTACCTAGCTTGGCATTCTCACAAATCCTAACCCGCTATAATGCATCATTGCAGTGAGTATCTGTCGATACCGCTCAGAACAAGACCTTAAAAGACATCTGACTGGATGCTTCTAAAGAGAGATGCAATTCTGATGCCTGCCCAGACTTCCAAGTCAAAAGTCCTATGGCACTGGTGCCAGGCCAAGGAATGCAAAGATCACAGATGCCAAGAATGAGGCCCCTCAGAGAGCTAAGGTAAAAAAGATATAGGACATGAGAGACCCAAACAACACAGAACGCACAATAGACAAGTGACACAACACACACCGGAACTGCTCTGCCCTGCGCACCTCAGCACCGTGAGCAAAAGAGACACTTCCCCTTTAGGCGGCCTAAAGGGACACTTCTTGGACATCCCTGTCTCCATCTCTGACTCAAAAACCCCTCCTGGGAAGTCCCGACCTGGCACCCCGCTTCCATCCCCTCTGTGGGTCGTAGCCCTCAACTTATCTTGCACACATCTGGGGATCCAAATCCCTGTCGGGTGCAGAGGAAGGCCGCCTCCCTGTCTGGGAAGTTCCAGCTGTCACCGGGCTGTTATCTCTTGGTCTGCCAAGTGAGAGAAAACCAAACATCAGGGCACAATCTTACCAGCACATCGGCCAAAACCTGACAATTCTGCTACTCACTGTCTCCTAAGAGTGCCCGGGCTGCACACTTCAGCCGTGCTTGGAGGCAGAGGCTGTCATCGCAAGGTATGCCTAGGTTAAGTGGAGACAAGGTGACTGGGCGTTGCTGAAACTTGAGTGGACCCTCGCTCCTCCTCCCTACCGCCCTGACTCAGTGCAACTCCTCGGCCGTTCCTGAGGGCTACCCAGATGGGACCTTGAAATACAAAATTTGAAGTAATACTTCAAATACTTGAGTCCTGTAATACTTCCAGAGGATTCACGAGTGCAGGAAACCCGGTCCAGCAGCCAGTTGGTGACGGGGGCTACACATAGTCTGAGTGGATTCCCTAAAGCACACGAACAGAGACTTAGAGTTATACCAAAAACTGAAACCTGAGCGAGAACAACTGCTTCTGTCCACTGCTCACCTTGCACACCTGGCTTTGACTGCTGCCATCTGCCTTCCTAAAAATAAAGGCAAAGAGGAGTGCTGTAACATAGTCACCATTTATGCTTCCCCTGCAAATACAAACAATGACTGAACTGCTCATGGAAACACTCTCACCCAGGACTGGGCTGCTCTGCCACAGATGTAATCCATCTGCATCTGAAAGAAAGTTAAGACAAAACTCAAACAGCTGCAGGACACCTTAACAACTCCAAACATCTTGTGAGAAGCTAGGAATACCATCAAGAGTGCAACTATATCCCCCATTGCAAATTGCAGGTCCCCGGGACTTGTGCTATTAAACCAGGCTATGCAGCAGGGCAGAACAACTCCAGGACAATAATGTGCAGACAGCCGTGACAGAGGACAGGACATGAAAAAAGACGGGACGCGACAGGGAGAGAAATTTCTTGGCGAAAAGAATGCCCGCAAGGACTGAGAGATAGCGGAACGAGATGACCTAGGTGAGACCGAGGGCGAGCAGATGAGGTTCAGATAACTCTGGAGGAAGAAGATGCTAAGAGAATGATGTTTTCCAAGAACTGCACAAACGGATGCCTGAGAAGCCTACGGTAAGAATGATCTACCTAGCTTGGCATTCTCACAAATCCTAACCCGCTATAATGCATCATTGCAGTGAGTATCTGTCGATACCGCTCAGAACAAGACCTTAAAAGACATCTGACTGGATGCTTCTAAGGAGAGATGCAATTCTGATGCCTGCCCAGACTTCCGAGTCAAAAGTCCTATGACACTGGTGCCAGGCCAAAGAACACAGAGATGACAGATGACAAGAATGAGACCAGAGTCACTGATAGGCCCCTGAAAGACCTAAGGTAAAAGACATGTGACAGGAGAGACCCAAACAACACAGAACGCACAATAGACAAGTGACACGACACACACCAGAACTGCTCTGCCCTGCGCGCCTCAGCGCCGTGAGCAAAAGAGACACTTCCCCTTTAGGCAGCCTAAGGGGACACTTCTTGGACATCCCTGTCTCCATCTCTGACTCAAAAACCCCTCCTGGGAAGTCCCGACCTGGCACCCCGCTTCCATCCCCTCTGTGGGTCGTAGCCCTCGACTTATCTTGCACACATCTGGGGATCCAAATCCCTGTCGGGTGCAGAGGAAGGCCGCCTCCCTGTCTGGGAAGTTCCAGCTGTCACCGGGCTGTTATCTCTTGGTCTGCCAAGTGAGAGAAAACCAAACATCAGGGCACAATCTTACCAGCACATCGGCCAAAACCTGACAATTCTGCTACTCACTGTCTCCTAAGAATGCTGAGGCAACAGAGGAGTGCTGTAACATAGTCACCATTTATGCTTCTATCCACTGCTCACCTTGCACGCTTGGCCTTGACTGCTGCCATCTGCCTTCCTAAAAATAAAGGCAAAGAGGAGTGCTGTAACATAGTCACCATTTATGCTTCCCCTACAAATACAAACAATAACTGACCTGCTCATGGAAGCACCCTCACCCAGGACTGGCCTGCTCTGCCACAGATGCAATCCATCTGCATCTGAAAGAAAGTTAGGACAAAACTCAAACGGCTGCAGGATAACTTAACAGCACCAAACATGTTATTTCAATCTACAAATACAATCTAGAGCCCAACTACACCCTACATTACAAATTGCAGGTCCCCGGGACTTGTGCTATTAAACCAGGCTATGCGGCAGGGCAGAACAGCTCCGGGACAATAATGTGCAGACACCCGTGACACAGGACAGGACGTGACAAACGAGGGGACGCGACAGGGAGAGAGAGCTCTCAGCAAGAAGAATGATGGTGAGTGCCGAGAGAACGCGGAACAAGATGACCTTAGTGAGACTGACGGCTCGGAGCCGATGAGGCTCCGAGAACCCTGCAGGAACAAGATGCTAACAGAATGATTTCTTAAGAGAACGGCAGAGATGAATGGCCAACAATCTTACGGTCCGAAGGCTCTAGCTAGCTTCGCATTCTTATCGGTCCTAATCGGCTAATAATGGATCATTGCGGTGTGTGGCCGTCGACACAGCTCAGAGCAAGACCTTAAAAGACATCTGACTGGATGTTTCTAAAGAGAGATGCAATTCAGATGCCTGTCTGACCTCCAGAATCAAGAGTCCTATTGCACTGGTGCCCGTCCAAGGAACGCGGAGATCGCAGATGCCAAAAATGAGGCCGGGCTTTCCGATAGGCCCCTCAAAGGGCTAAGGTAAAAAAGACATGTGACACGAAATACCCAAACACACAGAATGCACAATAGACAAGTGACATGACACACACCAGGACTGCTCTGCCCTGAGAACCTCAGCACTGTGATCAAAAGAAAAACTTTCCCTTTAGGTGGCCTAAGTGGATACTTCCTGCACATCCCTGCCACCAAAGCCGATTCAAAAAGCCCTCCCAGCGCCTCGCTTTCATCGCCTCTCGAGGCTGTAGCCCTCGACTTATCTCTCGGACGTCTGGGGACGAGAATCCATGTCACGTGCGAATGGAGGCCGCCTCGCCCGCTGGGAATTTTCTTACGATCACCGGGCTGTAGTCCCTTGCTCAACTACAATTGAGAACGCCGAACATCACTGCGTGATCTTAGCTGTACAACAGACAAAACCCAGCAATTCTGCTACTCGCCGTTCTCCTCAGAATGCCTGGCTCCTTGGGCCGCACGCTTTGGCCGTGCTCGGAGGCTGACGCTGTCATCGCAGGGTATGCCTGGGTTAAGAAGAGACAAAGTGACTCGGCATTGCTGAAACCTAAGTGGACCCTGGCTTCCCCTCCCTACCTCGGCAACGCACCGCAACTCCTCAGCCGTTGCCAAAGGCTACCCGGATGGGACCTTGAAATACAAAATTTCGTCACGGTCCTAAAATACTTCCAGAGGACCCGCAAGCACAGGAAACCCGGTCTGTCGGCTGGTTGGTGATGGGGGCTTGGCATACTCCGAGTGGATTGCCTAAAGCACACAAACGAGAATGGAGGCTTTAGAGTTGCGCCAGAAATTGAGACCTGAGTGAGAACAACTGTTTCTGCAACTGGTCACTGCTCACCTTGACTGCAGATACCCAGATTTAATGCCTAAAAATAAAGAGAGAAAACAGTACTGTAACACACAGTCACCGTTTACACTTCCACTGCAGAGACAAACGGTGACTGACCTGCTCAGGGGAACCCCCTTTCCAGCAACTGGGGGGCTCTGCCACAGATTTAATCCACCTGCATCTGAAAGAGAGTTAGGACAAAAGTCAAATGGTTGCAAGATAACTTAACAGCTGCAAACACCTTATGTCAATCTAGGAATACCATCTAGAGTCCAACTACACCCTGCACTGCAAATTTCAAGTCCCCAAGACCTATCCTATTACACCAGGCTATGCAGCAGGGCAGAACGGCTCTGGGACAAATATGTGCAGACACCCGTGACACAGGACGGGACAAACGAGGGGACGCTAAACACGTTATGAGACAAACGGCGTGACACAAGGATGATAAGTTCCTGGCAAGAAGAATAACGGCAAGGACTGAGAGGATGCCAAAAGAGATGACCGATGCTTTGGCGGCGGTGGATGGAGGAGGCTCTAAGGAGCGGAAGAGCTCCTGGAAAAGACTGGAATAGAGTGACCTGTTAAAAGAACTGTCGGTCACAATGATCAGAATGGCTGTGAGACAATGCTATGTTTAGAATGCTTTCCGTATCCATACAATCTTGTAAGCCCCAGGATGTTACAGCTCGTGGCTGGAAAGGATGGACGGTGATACAGCCGGGAAGGAGGCCTCAAAAGACGTCCGACTTGATGCTTCAGAGATGCGACCGAGAGAGACGGCCGAGCCAGCCGGTAAAAGAACCGATGATATCGGCATCGTGCCGAGAAGTGCGAGCGTTCCAGAACCCAGAGATGCTGGCTGATGCTTGTGTTAAGGCCCTTGAGGGGAAAAGGCAGGGATATCTGATCCAAGGGACCCCAAAGACACACCAGATAACACGGTACATGGGACAACACAACACGGACTGGAACTGTTCTGCACTGCACACCCTACAGCTGCAATCAAAAGTAGAGCCTCTCCCTTTAGCTGTCCTAAGCGGCCCCTTAGAAGATACCCCTTTATCCTCTGCTAGTTTTCAAATCTATCCCAGGAATTTCCAATCCACTACTCCCATCTCCAGGCTGTGGCCCCAACTTATCTTTTGGACGATCGGTGATGTGAATCCAGGTTGGACCTGAAATGAGTCTACCTCGGAGGGCCGTGTGATCGCCTGTTAGCCTCTTAGTCGGCTACAATAAAGAACAGCAAAATCAACACATGAGTTTAGTGTTATGTGGGCCAAATCCCAGCAAGTCAGCTACTTATCCTCTTCTGAGTGTACCTGGATCCTTAAGTCTCCAGCTTCATCCTGAGTCCAAGGCTATCGCTGTTACTATGAGTGGCACCTGGATTAGAGAGAGGCAAAGTTACATGGCATTTCTGTGAGTGCAGTGGATGAGCTCGTGTGCTGTACGACACACGAATGCCTCTGCTATGCTTGTGAAAAGCCTTGAGGGGGTCCTCAAATAGACACCATTTCTCACCCTGCTGCCTTCAAAACTCCCCACAATAACTCCTAATTAGAGGCACCCTGCTCACTCTCCCTCTCCTAGCCACAATTCTCAACTCATCTGAAGCCTCAATCTCAAACAGCATCTTTGACACGGGGCAGATACCATTTGTGACATGATGGATCTGCTGAAAAAATGTTGTACTTGACACAACCTGGAATTGCAGGAAGTTGGACTCCTCCTAAAAAAAAAAAAAAAAAAAACACAAAAAAACCAACAAAACAAAATCAGAAATTACAAAAACACCTTACCACCCCCGAATGCACAAACCCAAATTGCGAAATTAAATACTCCCTGTATTCAACGGTGTTTTCTTCACGGTCTCTTCAAAGCCTCTGTTGCTTTAGATGCCTAAAAGCACCTGCTGAAAACAACCTGAGACAAACTGAAAGAGCCTCTTCACCAAAATGAGAGGAGAACTCTTATCCCAGCAGATTCCAGAGAGGGAATGAAGCCCCCTGGCAAAGTCTGAGGTTAATATACCCCTGATTGGGCCCGCCTCTCATTCCCACAATGCCCGGAAAAGGGGAGGGGCAAATCCCACCGGGTATAAAAGCCCTCAGAGCAGCTGCAGCTGTTTGGCTCCTCTGACTTGAATTCGAGGGGAGTAAAGGGCTTGATACAGAAGAAAACTCTCCAGGGAAATGACAGTGCTTTCTTTTTTGCTACAACTACTTGGAACAAATGGACAGAAAGCTGGTAAGAAATAAACTTGGTTTATTTGAAAATAAACAAAAAAAATAAAACTGGGTTTTTAGGCAGCATAGCTAGATAAGTTGGTAATTTGCTGTTAACTTATATAATTATTCCTCAGTGACTACTAAGTAGTACTCCACTTGTGACTAAGTAGGGTGGAGAAGAATACGAATTATATGAACAGTCTGTCTCCTTGGGACTACTACTTAGGGCTATCTACATTATAAATTAAAAAAAAAAAATAATAATAGCCTCCTGGGCAGCATAAAGATTAAGTACATGCCAGGCTTGCCCTGATCTGAGATATTTAGTCCTAGGGTGCAGAAAGAATTGCCCTGAAAGGTAGTTTTAAACCCTTAAAATGCTGAAAAAGACAGAGCCTCCTTCAAGTGAAGCCTTTAAAAGGAGGAAATGGGGCAGTTACCTCCGCTGATACAATGGCAAATGAGTGTCTTCTGCCCTTTAATTTAATCCCCAAGAATACGGGGAAAAGAGGGGTTTTCCTCACTTTAAATCTCTCCAGTGATGAAGAAAGAGGGATTTTCCCCTCAATCCAAACCCTTAAGAAGGAGGGACAGCTGGGCTTTCCCCTCCATTTAAGCCTTAGGACAACACAAAGGGTTACCCTTAATTCAAATGCAGTTACCCTTAATTCAAACCCATAAACAACATTGTCAAGGTTTTCCCCTTCTATTTAAACTGGAAAATAATGGAAAATGGGGATTCCCTGTCAATTAACACCCCTAACAGCATAGAAAAGGCAGGGATTCTTTCCACTGAGACCATTAAAATTGCAGGGAAAGTGGATTCCCTCACGATTTGAACACAAGAAATAATGGGAAAAGGAAGCTTTTTCTCTCAATTTAAACCCCTTTTCTCCTACTAACCCCTCTCTTTTCTGGGACTGCTGTGGAAGGTCTGGGGGTTCTAGGGAAGGGCTGACACAATAAAAGAGGAAAGATGAAAGCTCTCCCCTGGAACCCCACATGCTGCCTGGCCTGCTCAGGTGCTGCCCCTTGGCAAGAGGGCTCTTCCCTTGGCATTTTCTCAAAGGGATGCTCCGTGCCCAGGTGGGTCCGGCTGCTCCCCAGTCCCTGCTGGATGTTCCAACCATAGTTCCTGGAGGAACGCTTGGAATAGCCCTGTTAGGCCCTCTGGACTAGCAGCTCCCTATGCAGGTGTGCCCAGGTAACCCTCTGAAAGCGGCTTGTCACACGGGGGGCTGCGACACTTTGGAGTGGGGGATGAGGTGAAGAAAGGTCCTGTGGGGAGTTCCCTTCCCTACACAGCCCTTTGTCTCCCCCTTAAACAATGGGGTGTCGGACTTTCCTTTCCAAGGAAATTAACAGTCTTTCCTCTCTGTGTGCCCCTAGCCAAACAGGAATTGCATCCAAAATTGCAGACAGCGAACAATTTCTCACAGACCACAGATGCCAACACCAAGAACTCTTGCTGCCTTTGGAGTGAAGCACACCACCAGTGAACAGACATCAACACACGGCGACGGAGAGTTTGGTTTTACAGGGAAAAGGACCAGCGATTGGGTCCAGAGGTCAGTGGCCCCAAATGACATTATGCAACCTCAAGGTCCGAACGGCGCAGAATTTACAAGGGAGCAAAACTGCCCCCACCAAAAATTCAGGCTGCCCTAGCAGTGACAAGAACCTCCTGCAAACTAGCATCAAGAACCTAGAGTGGTGGGTTTCACAGGGAAAAGGGCTGGGGATCAAGTTCAGTGGCCCTGAATGCGCGGTTGCCTCCAGAAATCTGAATGATGCAGGCTGTGTCCCACACCCAACCTGCCATCACCAAGAATTTCTGCTGCCCTGACAGTCCCAAGGGAACGCTACAAACTGACATCAGGAACCTGGGCTGGACACTTTTCTTTCTTAAGGAAAAAGGAAGATCTTTGCATCCAGGGGCCTGTAGCCCTGAGTGGCTGGACACCTCCAAAAATCCAAACAATCGAAGATGTGTCCCAGACCCAAGCTGCCCCCACCTCAAACCTGTGCTGCCCTGACGGTCCCAAGAGAACCCTACAAACTGACATCAGGAACCTGGGCTGCCCACTTTTCTTTCCCAGGGAAAATGACCGGTCTTTGTCTCCAGGGGCCTGTGGCCCTGAGCACTTCAGCACTCTGATGCTTTTCCTTTATGTGGCCTAAGGGGCCAACCCCATCTCCAAAGCTGCCTCTAAAAGCCTCGCTTCCATCCCCTCTCAGGGTCCTAGCCCTCGACTTATCTCTCGGACGTCCGGGGACGAGAATCCACGTCCGGTGCCAAGGAAGGCCGCCTCACCCGCTGGCAGTTTTCTAGAGTCTCCGACCTGTGGCTCCTTGCTCAGCTACAATCAAGAACACCAAACATCACTGCAGGATCTTAGCTGCACAGCAGCCAATAACCAATAACAGTTCTGCTACTCACCATTCTCCAAAAAATGCCCGGCTTCTTGGGCCGCACCCAGAGGCCAATGCCCTCGTGGCAGGGTCTGCCTGGGTGAAGAGCAGACAAGGTGATGTGGAATTGCTGAAAGTCGAGTGGACCCTGGCTCCTTCTCCCTAGTTCCCCGACTTACAGCAACTCCTCGGCCACTCCTGAAGGCTCCCCGGGTGACACCTTCAAATGACAAAGATCAAGGCTTCATCACAGAGCCGTGCACTGCTTCCCGAATTCCCACAAGAGCGATGAAGCGGGTCTGCGGCCCAGTTGCCAAGGGGGGTCTCGGCATAATACGAGCGGACCGCCTAGAGCACGCAAACAAGAACGGAGCCTAAGAGCTGCACCGGGAATTGAGACCAGATGTCGTAGTTTGACATGGAAGTGAATTTTTTCTAGGAAGTTGGGTTATGACAACTGCTGCCTGCCACCGGTCACTGCTCACCTTGCCCGCTTACCTTGACTGCTAGTATCTGGCTTTAGTTCCTAAAAATAACAACAAAGAACAATGCTGTAACACAGAGGCACCATTTACGCTTCCCCTGCAAAGACAAACAGCGACTGACCTTCTCGGGGGACCCCCCCCCCCTCACCCGGGACGGGGCCCTCTGCCACGGATTCCATCTGGCTGCGTCTGAAAGAACGTTAGGACAAAAGTCAGAGCACTGCAGGATAACTTAACTGCTCCAGGTATCCTTCATCAATCTACAGATCCCATCTAGAGTCCAATTACACTCCACATTACAAATTTCCAGGCCCCAGGACACGCCCCATTCTAGACCTACACCAGGCTATGCAGCAGGGCAGAGCAGCTCCAGGCCAAATACCCAGACACCCGTGACACAGAACAAGACAAACAAGGGGACACAACAGGGGGAGAAAGCGCTGGGCAAGAAGAATGCCCTCAGGGAGCCAGAAACTGCAGAATGAGATTACCTAGCTGAGACTGATGGTGAGCCTCTAAGGCTCAGAGAACCCTGCAGGAACAAGATGCTAACTGAATGACCTATTCCAAGCAAGGCAGGGATGGATGCCCGAGAATCCTAGCGTCAGAATGCTCTACGGATCTCCGCCTTGGTACGAGTCCTAATCTGCTAGAACGCATCCTTGCCGTCACAATTGTCACAAATCACAGCTGTTGAGAACAGCCCAGAACAAGACCTCAAAAGACATCTGAGCGGATGCTAGGCCGATGCCTGTCTGGGCTCCTGAGCCAAAGGTGAGAAGGAATCGGCACTGGCCCGAGGAACACAGAGATGAGAGATGCAAAGATGGACACCTGGGCTTCCGATAAGCCCCTCAAAGGACTAAGGCAAAAGACACAGAAGGCACGACAGACAAGTGACACACCATGCACCAGCACTGCTCTGCCCTGAGCACTTCAGCACTGTGAGGCTTTTCCTTTATGTGGCCTAAAGGGCCAACCCCATCTCCAAAGCTGCCTCAAAAAGCCCTCCCAGCGCCTCGCTTCCACTCCCTCTCAGGGTCCTAGCCCTCGACTTATCTCTCACACATCCGGGGACGAGAATCCACGTCCGGTGCCAAGGAAGGCCGCCTCACCCGCTGGCAGTTTCCTAGAGTCACCGACCTGTGGCCCCTTGCTCAGCTACAATCAAGAACACCAAAGAAACATGTTACCATAAACAGTATTTCCCAGATTCTCTGCAACAACAAAACAAAACATACACGACAATCAAACAAACTGAATGAATAAAACCTCTCTAATTCAATAAACAATAATGCAATTCCCAATATTATAAATACCTCACTGATTAACTACAGGACAGTACCTAAGGCCCGTCAAAATGAACACTACATACTCACACTTATAAAACCCACTACTGCAGAATTATAAACCTACCCTCTACTTCATGGTATGACCCATATAAACCTTTGTAAACCTTAAACAACAAACCCTGTTAAAATTTTACTGTTTTAATTATATTTTTAACATAAAAATATTACTAAATAATAAAAAAAAATCAGCACAAAAAAAATCTAACAAATCCTCGAGAAAAAAATATTCAACAATACTCAATCCCAAAAAACCCTTGTCATCAGCACCTGAGACAAGAACCATAACATTCAAGAAGTACACCACGTCCGTTATCATTCATCAGCTACGAACAAAATAAAACGATACAACCAATTCCTAAAAACCACCTCAAAATCACTACATCAAGGAACTTTGGAAAATTAAAAGCCGCGCTCCCGGCACTGGTCGGAGCGCGGCTCCCGGCAGGAAAGCGGCTCCTCTGGCGGCTCCTGAGGGCTGCAGGGGGCCCCGGCGGCGCCCGAGCCCCGCGCCCGGAGCGGACGGAGCGGCCGGCACCGGCGCAGCGCCCGCGCCGCCTCTCCCGCCCGCCGGCCCGGCAAAGCTCCCCTCGGCTCCGCACGCCTCGCTCCGGCGCGGCTCTGGCAGTCCCGCGGCAGCCCGGCCGCGCCCAATTCCCCTTCCACCTCAGCAGCTCCCCAGGCAACGCCAGCAGCTCCCGCGCCACAGCCTTGGCTGCCGGGCCAGGGGCAGAAGAAGCGCCCTCAAACGCAGCGGCACACCCCGATTTCAACCCTTCAAACACTGCGAGAGCTGAAGCCTCCTTCAATTGAGCTCCCGAAACTGACGCCACACTCAGGTGCTCACCTCGCTTCAACGAGGGCAAATAAATGTATTCTCCCCTTCAACTTCATTCCCTATAAGAGCAGAAAAGAAGGGCTTGTCCTCAAATGAAATCCCGCAAAATTTAAAATCAGAGGGTTTTGGGAAAGCTGCAAAAGGCAGGCCTCAGAAACAGCAGAACTGAAATTCGAGCTAAGCAGTAGACATAAGATTTGTCAGCAGAAAAATTATATAAGAAGTAGAGGTTAACTACAAATAAAACAATGGGCTGTGTATTATCGCTTGTCTGGAATAACTCCCTAAGCCACAGAAAAGTGTTATCTAGCGAGATATTAGGAAGTTCTAAGCTTAAGATTGGAGCCCTGTGCATTGTGTTTTAAGGCTTACGAGCAGGCATTGCATTCGAAAGAAGCGAGCGTTGTTTTAACCAAAGGTACGTGTGCTTGCAGTGGTGGGATAGAACGGGTGTCAAGATGCTTTTGCTTCGTGTGATTGGTCAAAACTCTTAACCTTAGAATTTACATTAAAGTTCTTTGCTGCCAGGGACGTGAGCTGCTGGCATCTTCCCATCGCCGTAACCATGGCATGAGAGCGATGCGAGAAAATGAACCAGCTCGAGACGCCTTCCTCAGCAGTCCCGTCCCGTTCGTGATTTGTACATAGACCCCCGGCCGGCGACACAAACGATGGGGAAAGGGGGATTTTTACCGCAATCCAAACCCTTCACAAGGAGGGACAACAGGGCTGCCCCCTCCGTTTAAACCTTAGGGTGATGAAAATGGAGGGGGGGGGGTGGTGTTACCCTCAAATCAAACCCAGCATATGACAACAGTATTTTTCCCCTGCCATTTAAAATAGAACACAGGGATTCCCTGACACCCCTGGGATACCCCTAACACCCTGGAAAAGGAAGGTTTTCCTTCAGTCAAGACCCTCAAAACCACAAGAGAAGGGGGATCTCCCCAGCTCAAACACAGATAATAATGGAAGAGGAGTTGCTTCCCCCACTAGGAATTTCTTTGGTCCTCAAAATCCCCTTTTTTTTTTTTTTTTTCTTGAGGCACTGGGGAGGGATTGGCAAGATGAAATTTAAAAGGGAAAGGAGAAATGTCCCCGCTACAAACGCACATGGGCTCACCTGTTTGGCTGCCGCTACCCGGCTCAAAGGTTTGTCCCTCGGCACCTCCTTTGAGCAATGCTCCAGGTATCCAAGTGCGTATCCAGGTGATCCCGCAGACCCTGTCCGAAGCTCTCACCGTGTTTCCAAGGACAGCCCCGGGAGCCCCCCATAAACTCCTCTTCTCCAGCAGCTCCATGCAAAAGTCAGCTGAGGCAAATCCCCTGAAACAGCCGCCAGCAGGAGATGGCACCTCCTCATCCTCACAGCTCATACCTGCGATGCTCTGGCTTTCTTCCCAAATGAATTTAGAGACAAATTCCTATTTTTACCAATACCTACAAGAACGAAGCACTTGACAGGATTTAGTATTCTACACACCCCCCTCCCTGTGCATTTTGGGGCAGCTTTGGGTCCCTCTGGGGGACGGCACCCAGCATGACCCCCCTCATTCACCACCCACCTGCTCCTCCGCCACAGTGTGCCTCCCCCTCCTAGGGACCTTGGGGTGCCCCAAATGACACCAGAGCCCCGAGTCTTCACCCCTTTTTCCTGGCCCCCAAAGAAGGCACAGAACGAGTCAAACTGCCCTGGACAGCAGCCCAGCACTTCCTTCCATCCCTTTCCACATGTACATCCCCCCGGAAAGGGACTCTGCCGCAACGAGAAAGGGGGGCAGCCGCCAGAAGGGTTGAAGCTCCTGCCCAGCCTCGCTGTCACGGGCGAGGGGCAGAGAGAGGGAGCGGCAGAGACGGCGGGGACGCGGCACGGACGGCACGGCACAGAGCGGGGGCCGCTCTCAGCGCGATGCCGGCAAAGCCGCAGGTCCGGCGGGGCCGGGTGGGGTTTGACCGGCACGGGGGGATCCGCCGAGAGCCTCCGGCCCCGTGCGGGGACTCCCGCAAGGGCCCAGGGGCGCCGGGCTCCGGCCCTCTGGGCTTTATTCTCCGGCGCCCCGAGCACCGCGGCTGCGGGGAAAGAAGGAACGGGGCGACGGGAAGAGAGGAGGGACAGCAGGGCGTGAGAAAGGGGAGGGAGGGAGGTCGGGCTGTGGAGGAAAGTGGGAGGGCAAGGGAAAGGGTGGGAGCGGGGAAGAGGGACGGTGCACAGAGGAGGGAGAGAAGAGGAATAGAACGGAGGAGCGGGATAGAGACAGGGCAGGAAGGAGTGAGGGCAGTGGGGGCTCGGGTTTGGGAGGGAGAGGAGGGAAGGGTCTGCGGACAAAGAACAGGAATACGGGGAGGAGGAAGGAAGGGTAGAGGGGGGCACGGGAGGGGAGGCCAAAAAGGGAGAGAAAGGGGTCGGCTTTGGGGAGAGCGGAAAATGGGGGAAAGAGAGAAAGAAGAGGAATACGGGGAGGAGGAAGGAGGGGTAGAGAGCGAGACAGGACAGGGAGCCATTAGAGAGAGCCGGGTCCACCCCGAGCCCGCCCCGGCGGCCCGCCCTGCTCGGGATGCTGCCCTGGGCGGAGCTCGGCTCGGTTTGGCCCCGCTTGGCTCCTCGCCTACACTCGGCTGTTCCCTGCTAGACTCGGCTGGATTCGCCTCTGCGGCGCAGCTCGGCTCGCCTCAACTCGGAGCCGCTCGGCTCCGCTCGGCTCCATTCGGCTCCACTCGGCTCCCCGCGGGAGCGCGCCTCCCGCGCGGCGCGCAGAGCTCGCCGCTCTCCTGCCGCCGAGCCCCGCGCCCGGCCCGGCCGACGGACGGAAACCCCCGCGCCAGATTAGACCCAGCAGTTTCTGCGCTAAACCCTTTCTGTCCTAGAAGGATGTTGCATCCCGGAGTTTGGGTTTAGATTAGGGTTTTTAATTTATGTTAAAATAAGTTCTGTAATCCCACGTTTCCCCCATGTTGTTCCCCTCCCGCAGTTTCTGGCCCCATGCTGCCTGCTGCCGGATTCTTACCCCTGTGCCGCTCCTGTAACCACCCTGCCGTCCGGCCCCGGGAAACCCCGTGCTGGCCACCCCAAGCCATACGATCCCGCTCAGCCCGCGGCTCGGTGCCCGCCCCTGCGGGGTTCTCTGGTTGGTCGCTGTTGCTGGCGTCACCGCCACGGCAGCCGCCCCTATTGGCCGGCAGGCCGTGGATCCTCTCGCCCCGCCCCTCCATAAAGCCCTATCCCGCCGGCAGTCAGGCACCATTTTCTGCCATGCGAGCGCCGGGAGCGGTCGCGTCCTTCCATCGAACCGCGCCATGTGTGACCAATAAACCGTTCCTGCCAAGCACGGAGTAAATGGACAAATTCCTTTCCTCTTTGCCGGGTCCCTAGCGCACGGTAACAGAGGCTGGCCAGCCCACGCGCCCGAGACACGGAGCCGTGTCCGGGAACCCGCGGCAGCAAACCCCAGCAGCACGTGGAAGCTACGCCACAGCCGGGCTCCCAAGAGCCGCGTGCAGCCGGGGAGAGCGAAAACCCACGCCGCAGAAGGAGATAAACTTCTCTACCTCCTTCGTCTCCCCAGTTTTCTTCTTTGATTTCAAAATCAGAGTTACAAAAACCTCTCAACTACAAGATTTAGTAAGTAGCCAATAATGTAGTCCCGTCAATTTCATAACCTAAAGAACACGTTATGCTTATGTTTCCACAATTAAAAAAAAACAAAAACACACAAGAGTCTTACTGTGTCAAGCCTTATTTAAAACACACGCAAAAAAAAAAAAACAAACAAAAAACAAAAACAAAAAACAAAAAAAAAAAAAAAAAAAAAAAAAAAAAAAAAAAAAACACCGGAAAGAAATAAAGAAATACCTCTTCACAACTAACCTTATCCTTTACAAACACTAAATTGCAAATCAAAAAACTTACACATAACATAAACTCTTCAAATAACATTTATACACTCATACCCCAAATGACAGGTAAACCACCAAAAGTAAAATGACTAAAATCATTACAAATAAATACTTGTAGAATATTTAGTTACAAAACAACCCCCAAACAACACAAAACCACAAAGAAGTTACCTCAAAACAGCAAACCTACAATTTAAAACAATTAACCCCACTAAGACCAAACATAACAATAATACATCCAAAAAAAAAAAAAAAAAAAACAAAAAAAAAAACCAAAAAAAAAAAACCACCCACCCAAAAATACCCAATCACTCCAACACAAATTTACTTCTCAGTATCAAAATCGTATCACCTTTTAACAACCTAATTCTATTATTTCTACATCTCTTTTAACACCTATAATAACTACAACTCACACTTGAACCACATCAAATGAACTTACTTATTAACTAACCAGATGAAACAATAACACATCTATAACTTTAAATAAATTACTGCCAAATATAAACATCTTTAAACATACTGCCTTACAAAATAAAACAACTGTTCATTTTTTATTATTCACACACAATCATATATATAAAACATTTTTAAAAATATATAAATGGATGAAATCACAAGAAATCAATTTACAAAAACATTACTAAATATTTTTTTAAACATTAATCAATCACACATAAAAATAACTAAATAATATTTTCAAACATTAAAACATCACTGAATAACTTAAAAGTAATAATTATTAATAAGATGAGTATTTCAGTTTTTAATAATGATTTATCTCCCTTACCTACTTAAATTTTTACATAGAACTCTACAAAAATCCTTACCAAGTATATTTATAACTTAAATTTTAAAACATATATAGACAAACATACTTAACAAGAATAATCTACACACCAAACAACTAAACTAACCAAAAAAACCCGAATAAAATACTAATATATTCATAACACAAAAACCCAAAATCATTAACATAAAAACCCATATAAACACATGAAAATACCTACAGTTAAAAAAGACGTACCTTAATGAACAATATTCACACCTTAATAATTCATTACAAACTCTTATCAATTAACGATTAACATTAATTACTTGATACCAATCAAATACAAGAAACTGTTACTTTAGCCAATAAATAGAATAAACTATAATAATATAACTAATAACTTAAAATCACACTTTATTAAAAATATAAAACAGTAAAGCAACGTATCATAAAAACTCCCATTATTATCACTACACAGATATACATATATACACATACATCTATATACAGGTAGATCATATATCCATCTCAACAGCAGCATCTGGGATCGATTCCTGTTTTCTCTCTTGTCTCCTAAATTTATTAGCCACAGAGGATGGAGTAAGGAAATCATTTTATTTATCACCTTGTTCTCCAGAAACCTGAAAAACAAAATAAAACAGAACAAAAAGAAAAAAAAAGAAAAGAAAACCACATTTGAAAGGCAGATCCTCACCAGCAGCTGGTCCATCTCCTACGGGGGACCTTATTCTAGGGCACTTTTGGTGCACTTGCCTGAACCTGTCAGGGCACTCTGTGCTTGCAGGAGAGATTTTTTTTTTGTCAGGGAGAGGCAAGGGGAGGAGAAATAACGCTCTAAACAGCTCAAATCCATTACTGTGACACTTCCTCTGCAGCAGGTCCTGTGACAGGATGGGAACTGAGGGTGCTTGAAACTTAAAAGCTAAAGACACCAGCACAAGGTGTCCTTTTGCTTTGTCAAGGAAGTGATTTCCAAATCACAAAGCCCCCCCCACCATCATCCCTCCTACCACCACCTGAAAGCCTCTTGATTCTCTTCTCAAAAACACAAGGGACACCTCAGAGTTCAGCAAGTTCTGCCAGTGCAGCCCTCGGTGTCCCTGTCTCCAGGTCTGTCCCCCTTGCTTTCATCCTCAGCCATGTCCATCTACCGTGGACAGGAAATTGTCCCCATGTCTCCTGTACTTCTCTGGTTACCTTTTCTCTAAGCCGTGCAGGACCCACGAGAGGAGGCTGTGGTCCTCTATCAGCTCATGGGCAGCTCTAGAGGTGACAGGGGCAGCACTCTGTGATATCTCCAGAATACGACTCTGAAACAGAAAATGCAACTTGTTCTTTTACAGCCAAGATGGGATTATCTAAAATAAAATGAGCAATTTGGCTGGTATCTGATCAACTCCCAGCTAAAATGAACACGGCCTGTTCTCAGCAACTCCAGAGAAGGAAAGACATTCTCTCTTCAAGGCTGCACACCACAGGTGCTGCTCTTACAAGAGAAGTATTCAGGTAGCAAGACAATTTTCTCTTTTTGTCCGAGGTTTTGATACCTGAAATCCTCAAGGTGCATGCTCCCAAACCTGAGAACTCCCGGCACGTGAGTTTCCCTCCTGCCGAAGCACTGTTCAGGTGACAAATGTGCTGGCTGGGGAAATAGAGACCCCAAAAAGAAAAGGCCCCAACTGCAGGAGCAAAACTACGGCACCCACGTGAGGCTCCACGATGGCAGGAACCTGTCCCAGTTTCAGGGGATAAGGATGGGCCTGGTTTAGACACAAGCTAAATTATTTCCCCCTCCACAGATACACAAAACCAACAAGGAACAGATTTTCAAGAGGACCAAGGCAGAATCAGCTGCTCCTTTCTGTTTTGTACTTGAGATCTCGAGGCTATACAAGCTTTTGTGGTTTGGGGTATTTGGGAACTGTTCTTTATAAATTCTTACCTGGGAGCCCTCGTCACACAAAGGACTGCTGAAAAAGGCAAGAATGACCCGGAAAATCCTCTGGTAGACATAAAGCTCACAGCAAAGTTTGTCACGCAGCCCTTCCCCAAGAAATCTGAGGATCCACTCACGCTCTGTTTTCTACGGGAAGCCACAAAGAAAAACACCACCATAGACATTCAGACATTTCCAAAGGATACCTGCTCCTAAGAGCACAAAACCCCGGTTCCCTCTTAGTGCCAGCTCAGGGCTTACCACAGCTTAGTCTGGACTTCTCCATTTCCATACCTATCAAATTTAATCACTAACATCCATTGGGAACAGTCAGACTGCCGCCCAAACATGCAGAAAAAATGGAATTTTAGAAGTAGCTGTTTCTAAAATACTTCAGTTGAACTCAAAGTTACTAACCTAAACTCAAAGAGGAATTGTAGCTAGCCAGGGCAGAACATTCCTTTCTTGTGCCCACAGAGCATACGCAGCACAACTCATTGCGCGTTGGCGTCAAGAAAACAACAAAAACCCCAAGGAAATAACATTTTGAATTCCTATATGAAACATAAGAAAGACACTTCTAATTAACTACCTGTGAGAGAATGAGGTTTCGTCGTATTTTTACGTCTGTTTTTAATACATTCCTGAAGAATTGTAAGTGCCACTTCCCGGCGTCTTTCGGCAAAAGCGGCGCTCCGGAGCGCACCGCTGCCCCTCCAGTCATCTGGGTGTGAAGTAGCCGCTTCTTCGCCTCCGGCAGCCGGAGATCGCGGTAGCTTGCAAGAGGCGAAGAACGAAGCCGCGAAGAAGCCGGCTTGTGTGCGAAGCTCGCACACAGCTGCAGGACGGTGGCTGCCGCTCTCCTGCCTGTTGAATTCACTCTTGGCATGCCAATGGAAAGTGTTCCAGGACAACCTTCCTGGGTTTTGACGTAGTCATCATACATCCCTCCTTGGAAAGTCCGGCTGTTCTACAGAGGCTCCGAGATGCAGAGAACACGGTGGCAGCTGCTGAAAAGAAGGGCAACTGTGAGTTGGTCAAGAAGCAAGAACATAGGCAGCTGACTGTGCTTGGCAAGTGTCACGATCTGCTTATTGAGAGGTGTCGTGATGGTTCTTTTCACCGATCCCAAAAGTGCAAATAAGGCAAACAACAAGGGACTGTCAGTTAATCATAAGAAATGCACCTTTATTAGGGGCCAAAAGAGTAAATGCGATAGTGGGGAATTAGAAAGGAGATAGAAGGAATAGAGAGAGAGAAGAGGGGTATGGGAATAGCTACCAACACAGGCGAGATCCTCAGTGGTCCGGACGATGGGGATCCGTCTGTCGTGTCGGGGGAGTCTCCGAAGTTCTGGTCGACTCGGGGCTCCAGTTATAGTCCACAGAGGAAAGAGGGGGGAACAAGTGTAACAATGAAAGTCCATTGTAATCGCCACGCGGGAACAGGTGAGTCCAGAGAAACCACCAAAGCAAGACGAATCCAATGAAGAATAAGTCCATTAAAATTACTGAAGGGAAACAGGTCATGTCATTAGTGGTCAGACCACCAATTTCCCCTCCTCCCTGTAGTAGGGGTCTCAGTCTCAGCCCTTGGGAGGAGGGTTCTCATTCTTTCTTTGTCACAGTGGTAACGAGGCAGATGAAGGGTCTTCAATGAAGGACCCCGGGAGTCACCCCAAAAGTTCATTCGGCTTAAGAACGGAGATTAGAAGAGAAGCAGGCCGCGCATCAGGTGGTCCCGTGCTGGCTCCATGTCAGGTCTTTGCCAAGTCCTTGCCAAGTCCTTGCCAAGTTCTTACCAGGCCTTGTTGGGAACAGCCAGCATGACGGTTCAGTGGTTCCACCTGTGCTGTGTCCTGTTCTAAGCCGGAACTGCAGTGGGGGAAGGGATTCTTTCTCGTGGCAATCGGAAGGCAGAATGGAAAATGAGGGGCTTCAGACGGGCTCTTACACCACCCCGTGACTGACGATTGCCCTCGAAAGATCTTCATCAGCAGGGTTCCATGGTGTCGTCGTGGAGTCTTCAGAACTCGTCAAGTGTTGGCAGCACGTCCCAGGGAAAAGAGAAGAGGAAAAGGGAAAGAAGAAACAGGAAAACTAAAACAATCACAACATATTAGTAAACAAATTATAATTAATCAATAAGCAAAATACAATCAGTATTCATTAAATCCATACTAGTTAAACAATAAATTATTGAGATAATAATCAATATGAATCAATTAAACAATAGATTGATCAAATAATAAACCAGTAAATTCAATATTAAACAATAATCGATATTACTCAGTACAATTTTATAATCAAGAAAAAAAAATAATTTAAAACAGTGATTCGAACAAATCATAAGAGAAAATTATGTAAAACATATCTTCTAACCTTATCATCTTCTTTTGTCTACAGTCCTGGGAACATCTATAGTGTAAAGGATGTCGGTCAAGTGGTGTGCATTAATTATAGATGTCAATTTTGTTAGTCGTTTCATCATTCTCCAATTCACAATGAGCAAGATTACTGATAAAACAAAACCAATCATAACTAAAATCCAAAGAACAACAATGGGATGACACAATTTGTTCAGGACACCGGTGGCGGTAAGCGACCACCCGAAAAGGGTATCCCACCACCTGTGTTCGGCATCACTTTTCACCCTTTCTACAACACGATGTATTTCTTGCACATCATGATGAACAGTTACCAGAGTTTTCTGTCCATTCTCCTTGATTTTTCCTAGGATCTCTATTAGATCTTGATGAAGTAATAATTGCTTTACCAGAGTAAGGTTCATCCCAATGGGAGTAGGCAATAGCTTGTGAATCAGGGTGAGATTGGATTCTAAAAGTTCATGTGAAGTAACTGGAGCTACAAAAGAAAAATCACATCCTGCAATTTTAGTAAAGTTGAAAGCACAAAAATTTGAATGATTTTTAGTAGCTACTACTGTACTTTCTATAAACACAGTATCACAAGCGGTTCTGAAGCAGGCACGCCCATTGCCTGTAGATACAAGGACTGTTTCAGAAGTCTCGTTAGGATGAATATCAAAATGACAGCTATTTTGTTCTGTGTCCAGACAAATATCTTGAGCTACAATTGCATTACCTTCACAGATAAACCCTAGTTGTTCTCAAAGGGTACAGGACTCTAAATTGACAGTTTGCCATTTGTCATCAATTTGACGGGCCCATTCTCTATGTTCTGAAGGAGAGAAAGTGGGTCCATCATGATTTAATCCTAATGCGATGATAGGGAATATCAAATGCACTGAGGCATTACTTATCATCAGCACAAATGCTGGGGTCATAGGTAAAATTCACTAAATTCCACCAGGATTGGAAATCTCTTTCAAAGTCAGTGGCACTGTCCCAGACTATTTTCCTAATTTCAGTAGGAGAGGTGCCTTCTTCACTTTCTCTTCTAATTGCGGCAGCAACTGACTGCATCCATAATTGAGCCTGGATGCAGCTAAGAGCTAAGGAAACATTGCTTTGCGTGGCATTAAGTGCATCAATTATCAATTTGTGGTCTTTCCTATTTACTTTTTCCCAATTTGGTAGAATGTTTGATAGCAAACACTGATGTGTTCCCAAGGCCGATAAGGACGATTGCAGTGGTTGTTGTATTTTGGTTAAATCTTGAGTCGTGGAAGCCAATTTATTCATTCATACTTCTGAATCAATACTATTTAGGATTCCCAATTCTGTTCCCACAACACCAGTTATGTCTCTTGGCACCCGCTTTTTAGGAGGGTTCCACTGTCGCAGCCAGGTTGTCCAAGCCTGAAAAGAGGTCTGCAAAAAGGGTGAACAAGCTGGTTGTATTTCTCAGCTATTGTTTTGCATCAGTAATTATTTGACTTGTTTAAGAGACCATAACAGATTAAACAATATCTGTTGTTGACCAGTTTTCCTGAATATATATGGTCCAATTTCAAAAATTTTCGGGGTAAGTGTAACCAGTGGTTGGGTGGTAGGTGTCACAACAATAACATCAAGTCCTACTCCAGTATTTGAATCAATACTTTAAACTTAAAAAACAAAAACCAAAAAAAAAAGAAAAAAAAAAAGTGCTTCAGTATTTTTGGACCAAAACCAAACTACTTCTACAGTTTGTGTGCATGTGAAATTGCGCCAACAATCCTGTATGCTTGGGTGCGTACAAACCTTTTTGTGCTTAAAGAGATCCTTTCACTTTTTCTGCATGCTACCACAATTAGTTCAGACCACAGCCACTCAGCTGGTTTCTGGCCATGGGGTTGTGGTAGGATGCAGAAAAATATTACCAGTTTTATCATGGATTAGGTGGTCTTCACGTCCCTCGGAGTTCTTCTGAAAAAGTAAACACAACAGAATTCTGCCGCCGAGAGGCAGAAAAGTTAGAATGATGGAATTATCCAGCATGTATTTGTCCAATGCTCTTTCCCTAGAGCACCAGAGGCTTCCCATGCATATTTATTCAGAGGGGGTTTTAGCACAAGTGCTACTAGTCCTATAGTAAGAGAGGTCCACCAGAACAGGTTGGCCAGGGTCATGAGCTGGATGATTAGGATCATTTGGTACAGAGCATAGGAGTCAGTGTAGATGCAGACCAAAGAGGAATTCTGTGCTTCTCGTTGAAAAACACTCCAGACAGCTATCAGCTCCCCAATGTGTGCACTACCTTCTCCCTCTGTAATCATTTGCTCACCAGAGGAAAAGTGGAGGGCTTCTGCCCTGTATCTCCATCCTTTTCCTTCCCCTTTAGCAGAAGCATCAGTAAACCAAGAGTTTGCTGATTGTTTGGGGCAGAAAGGAGGGGTTACTTTGATTACAGAGGCAGGTTTGTCCAAGCTCTCCGTTTCTTGGACTACTAAGTTCCTTCTGTCCTTGAGAAAAAGGTGCAGTATTGTTCAACCTGAGCATAACATTTTCGAACTAAGGCCCTCTGGGCCACCCCGTCAGGAGGGGTGGGTCCCACTAGTGACTGTCTTGATAACCTTGAAGGGGCTTCTCAATACAATTGGTTGTTTTCATGCAATTTTTTCTACTTCTATGAAAGCTAAGATAACCATCAACAATCCTTTCTCCCAGGTAGTGTATCTTTTCTCAGCATCTTTGGAACCACGGGAGTAAAAACCAACAGGTCTTGTCAGACCCTCAGGACCCCGCTGCCATATGTGTACTGACAGCCCTGAGGAGGCAAATCCCCATTCCACCTGGAAAGGATCTGTAGGATGGATAGGGGTCTGCAACTGCTTGATGAGCTGTTGCTTCAAAAATCAGCAATTGCAATGCTGACTCCTGAGAAAGACTCCAATCCCATTTCACCCCTTTCCTCAACAAGTCATAAAGGGGAACAAATGGGTCCTTCTGCTTACTAGGAAATCTATCTGGTCTTTCTACAGGAGATACAGCTGCTATCATTTTTGGAAGGAGAATTGCTGTAGGTTTGAGTGATTCTGGAAGCCCACAAATTCAAGGGGTCCTTATCTCGGGCTTCACAGGTAATTGCATCAGGGATTCAAAGTCAGGAATTAATTTCTTTTTGTGAGTCATTTACAGGCAAGCAGCTTTGTGCACATTTTCCAAGAGTTGGTCGGGGGTACTAATTCTAGCTATGGGATCTCCCCTTTCCAAGGGGCTTGTTCCCCCGGCCCAAAAAGCTGCACGCTGTGTCAGGGACCATGTGTCACCTTTCTCTCCTGTTGTTAAGAAGACACCATGTCCCCAGTACCCACTGGCTTCCTGTTCAGTTAATTGAATTTGATCACCACCAGTGAGGGACACCCGGAAAACATATTCTGTTTCTGATTCATGTGGAGGGTGTCCATATTCCCTTTTAAGCTTAGCTAGCTCAGTGGCAGTGTTTAGTTGTGATGGTATGTGTTTGGTTGTGATGTGAGGTTGGAGATCATCATCACTGAGATAGCTATACACTGAGATAGTTTTAATCAAGGGTCTCAAGTGATGGCAGCAATGTTCCCCACAATTACTTGCTGCTTCAAGTTCTTGATGAGGATAGATTTGTTTCATGTGAGGAGTTTCCTTCTCCTCAAGCTCTGTAGAGGAATCAGCATGATGTGATTTGTTAACATGTTCCTCTGTTAAGGCAGCTCGCAATGCATAGATCACATCTTTTGCTTCATAGAACTGTTTTTGCAAAATTTCAACTAGATTTTGAAGGGAGTCTATTATAGCATGTTCCTCACTTCTTCGCTCGAAGCGATTTTCTACAGCTGCCGTAAGACAAGCTCCCAAAACTGAGCATAAGATAGTTTTATTTTTGCCCAGTTTGAATTTTGTTTCATGTTGTAATGAACACACTCTATCAATAACATTTTCTAAGTTCAACCAATTACTCTGTGCCCATTTTTCTCCTTCCGTAGAAGGTCTGGCATTGTGTTTGGCTAGTAGTGCATAAAATTCAGCTTTAATTTCAAGGCTAAGATTGTCACTCATTTTGTGAAGGGACCAAAACCACGACAGGGAGCTACAAACCTAAGTTCCACAAAACTACACAGCCCTCGCTGTGTCGCCCTTCGCTTCCCTGGCTGGGTGAAAGGACAATAATCTGCCTGGGAGGTTCTGCTTAGTTGCTTCAAGTTGTCCCTTCCTTCCCAGACCAGATACACACAACAACAACAAAACAACAGTGTCCTGCCTTTTGCACTAAGGGATCCTTTATAAATTTCCAAAGATAGTGTGGGTGCCTTTTCAGCTGCAAGCCTTCTGTCTAGACAGAAATCCTGTCCTTGACGCCAATTTTAATGTCACGGTCCGCTTATTGCGGGGTGTCATGATGGTTCTTTTCACCAATCCCAAAAGTGCAAAAAAGGCAAACAACAAGGGACTGTCAGTTAATCATAAGAAATGCACCTTTATTAGAGGCCAAAAGAGTAAATGCGATAGTGGGGGATTAGAAAAGAGATAGAAGGATAGAGAGAGAGAAGAGGGGTATGGGAATAGCTACCAACACAGGCGAGATCCTCAGTGGTCCGGACGATGGGGATCCGTCTGTCGTGTTGGGGGAGTCTCCGAAGTTCTGGTCGACTCGGGGCTCCAGTTATAGTCCACAGAGGAAAGAGGGGGGAGCAAGTGTAACAATGAAAGTCCATTGTAATCGCCACGCGAGAACAGGTGAGTCCACAGAAACCACCAAAGCAAGACGAATCCAATGAAGAATAAGTCCATTAAAATTACTGAAGGGAAACAGGTCATGTCATTAGTGGTCAGACCACCAATTTCCCCTCCTCCCTGTAGTAGGGGTCTCAGTCTCAGCCCTTGGGAGGAGGGTTCTCATTCTTTCTTTGTCACAGTGGTAACGAGGCAGATGAAGGGTCTTCAATGAAGGACCACAGGAGTCACCCCAAAAGTTCATTCGGCTTAAGAACGGAGATTAGAAGAGAAGCAGGCCGCGCATCAGGCGGTCCCGTGCTGGGTCCACGTCAGGTCTTTGCCAAGTCCTTGCCAAGTCCTTGCCAAGTTCTTACCAGGCCTTGTTTGGAACAGCCAGCATGACGGTTCAGTGGTTCCACCTGTGCTGTGTCTTGTTCTAAGCCGGAACTGCAGTGGGGGAAGGGATTCTTTCTCGTGGCAATCGGAAGGCAGAAAGGAAAATGAGGGGCTTATGACGGGCTCTTACAGCAAGGAGCAGCTGCTGGATTCTTGCAATTGCCTTCAGTGCGCACAGAAGCCCGCTGCTCTGCTGCTTGCTTTTTCGCCTTCAGTCAATTGCACACCACTGAAGCTGAGGCAGGCTGTTCAGCTTTGCTGCTTTTCAGCATCTCAGCTGCCCTTCTGCTCTGTGACAGCTCTCCAGGTTTCTTGCCTTCGCCAGGCTGCAACGTGCCCGCTACTACCCAGAGCTGGGCAGGAGTGGGCAGAGAGCACGGCCATCTGCCAGCAGGTTGCAGCTTGCCCAGGAAAATGCAGTGTCCTTGGCATGGGCAGCAAATCCCATTTCTTGGCAAGGTCGGGCTAAGTGAGCAGTGCTGGTACACTTTCTCCTTGAGAACTGGAGCAGAAAAGCTTTTCGCTAAGATGTAGTCGACTAGAGAGGCAGAATACGCAGCTCCGGAGCTGGCCGAAGAGAAGTGCCGCTTTCCGGCGTCTTTCGGCAGAAGCGGCGCTCCGGGGCGCACCGCTGCCGCTCCAGTGATCTGTGCGTGAAGTAGCCGCTTCTTCGCCTCCGGCAGCCAGAGATCGCGGTAACTTGTAAGAGGCGAAGAACGAAGCCGCGAAGAAGCCAGCTTGTGTGCAAAGCTGACAGGCTGCAGCAGGACAGCGGCTTCCGCTCTCCTGCCTCTTGAATTCACTCTTAGCATGCCAATGGAAGGTGTTCCAGAACAAACTTCCCGAGTTTGTATTTTAGTTTTCATGCATCCCCCTTGGAAATTCTTTTTACTCCCCAGAGTCTCCAAGATGCAGAGAACACGGTGGCAGCTGCTGAAAAGAAGGGCAACTGTGAGTTGGTCAAGAAGCAAGAACATAGGCAGCTGCCTGTGCTTGGCAAGGAGCAGCTGTTGGATTCTTGCAATTGCCTTCAATGTGCACAGAAGCCCGCTTCTCTGCTGCTTGCTTTTTCGCCTTCAGTCAATTGCACACTACTGAAGCTGAGGCGGGCTGTTCAGCTTTGCTGCTTTTCAGCATCTCAGCTGCCCTTCTGCTCTGTGACAGCTCTCCAGGTTTCTTGCCTTCGCCCGGCTGCAACGTGCCCGCTACTACCAAGAACTGGGCAGGAGTGGGCAGAGAGCACGGCCATCTGCCAGCAGGTTGCAGCTTGCCCAGGAAAATGCAGTCTCCTTGGCATGTGCAGCAAATCCAATTTCTTGGTAAGGTCGGGCTAAAGTCAGCAGTGCTGGTGCACTTTCTCATTGAGAACTGGAGCGGAAAAGCTTTTCGCTAAGATGTAGGGGACTAGATTTATAGAGCTTAGCAGAAGAATAGTTAAACAGCAAGGGACATGAAACTGTAAAATTAGTCAAAGTTTGAGGGGCTACGTGACTGCTGCAACAGTCAGCATGACCCTAGGTATAGAAATCAAGATATGTAAAAATCAGAGTTTGCAAGAATCAGAATGCTAAAAACTACTTGGTATGTATCAATAGATAAAGAAGAACCAAAAAGTATCAATCACAAGAACAGCAAGAGCAACCGAACAAGACAGATGCACAAATCACACAGCAACCAATCATGAGCTTAGCTTTTGCAATATGCATGAACTAATTAACAAGTATATATAAACTTTGTAATTTGTTGCAATAAACTGAGACTTAATGATCATGATATCATGAGTCTTGTCTCCCGCGGCGCTTCTCCGACAAATGGTGACCCCGACGTGATACGAGGCAAGGGCAGGAGAGGTGCTCCGTTGGGTTCGGGTCCTGCAGCTGGAGGGACGGCGACAGAGCTGCCAGTTTTTGCTCCGCGCCCTGAGTGACCGCAGCGGTGGGCTCAGCTGATACATGCTGCCGAAGCTTGAAGGGGCCAGCAACGGTACCGACGCAACCATGCACAGGCAAGCAGCATATGATTTATTTAGTACTTTTCTCAGAAAAACACAAGTTAGGGGGATTGACTTAAATAAGGATCTCCCTTCGCTCTTACATCATGCTCATTCTTATGGCTTTTTTGTAAACCCCCATACTGTTCATGAACTTTCAGAATAGAGAAGATATGGAGATAAGTTGTGGGAATTAGTGTTAGATGATGATAAACCGGGCAAAAAAATGAGTAAACATTGGAGAGTGGGCAATAACGAATTGTTGATGTGTCAGGCAGAAAAAAGGGCAGTAGAAGGAGTACGAACAGCTCAAGAGAAAAATAAGGAATATGAACCCTCGCTTCTCTCCAGTGAACCAAACCCTCCAGTTCTCACAAACTTTCCCGTCCCCATCTCTGCTTCTGCAATGCCTGTACCTCCCACAGACACTAGTAGCATTGAAGTGCTACCGTCAGCGCCCCCTTTACCCCCACCGCCGCGTCCCCCTGCAAGCATACAAAACGTTACTGTAGCACCCACCCTGCAACATCCTCCGTCTCCCGGCCAGGAGCCTGTCCCTAGGGCAGAATCTGACCTCGCGAAGGTCATGGCTAAAAAGAGACGTGAGGTAAAGGCTGCTGTCGCACGGGAGGGTATGCAGACGGGGGACGCTGAGCTCTTCACGGCAGCACAGGAAACCCTTGCTTTTCCAGTGATATTTACGCCAAATGCTCAAGGGGGGTACACTGCGCAGGTCCAGAGCCTTGACTGGAAAATTGTAACGCAGCTGCGTGCCACTGTGGCGAGCTATAGTATTACCAGTGAGCCCGCTAGGCAAATGCTTGATTTTATTTTTAATGCTCATACCTTATTACCATCCAATGCTAGAGGAATAGCCAAATTGATTTTTACCCCGCATCAACGCTTACTTTTTGAGGCACACTGGCGAGAGGAAGCGGTAAGAAGCGCCAATTTACCTAGGGCTCAGGGCGACCCTTTAGCAGGGCTTACTGTAGCCGAGCTTCTAGGAGAGGGTGCCCATGTACGTCTGGAACAACAGGCCGCCCTAGGACCTAACAAATTAAGGGAAGCCACAATAGTGGCAAGAAGAGCGATAGACAAGGTCAAAACCCCGAGTGGAGTCCCAATGTATATGGGGATTAAACAGGGTAGAGAAGAGCCTCTTGGCACCTTCGTAGATAAGATAATGGAAGCATTGTCCAAAGCAGGGGTAGCCGATTATATGCAGGATGCCTTACTCAAACAGTGTATACTGCAAAATAGCAATTCTACAACCAGAAATTTGATTACTTCCTTTCCTAGGGATTAGACTGTCCAAGCATTGTTAGAGAAAGCTGCTTCAGTGCCAGTTGGGTCTCAGGCCTTAATAGTTAATGCTTTACAAGAAATAGGACAAGGGTTACGGGAACAAGCAATAAGCTCTCAAAATCAGATTTTAGCAGCCCTTGCTCCCCTTCAAGCTGCAGCTGCGCGCCCCCGTTCTAACACTACTGGAGAGGCACGAACAAGATGCCACCGCTGTGGAAACTTAAGTCACATTTGAAAAGAATGAGGAGCTACAAGAGTTTAGTGCCGCAGATGCCAATCAAATACCCACAAATCCAATTCATGCCAAAAGAAGCAAGGAAACTCCCAGAGCAGCGCGAACAGCGGCCGCGCCGAGACACAAATGGCAGCTGCAGGAGCGAAACCTCCCAGCAACTCCAACCTGCCACCTGCGGGAGCCTCGGCTTGGACTTGGCAGCCGCAGTAGAGACTGATCTCTTAACCTCAAAACCATATAAGATTCCAACGGGAATCCATGGCCCCCTACAAATACACGGACAAACTATGGGAGGACTCATTATTAGCCGCTCTTCAGCCGCTATATTAAGACTCTTTGTGGAACCAAGAATCATCGATGCCGATTATTGCAGCAAAATTATGATCATCGCTCATACGTCATATCCCCCAGTGACGGTACCAAAAGGTCAAAGAATTGCTCAGCTAATCCCACTCCCACAAATGACCAAAGGATTGGAACCTATGTCCCAGGTCCCTAGAACCCCAGAAAGATTTGGTTCGACAGGAGGTCTTGCATTGCTTACCCTAGACCTTAACACCCGCCCCAAAAAATCTTGCCGCCTGATTCATCAAGGACATAGCATTGTGCTTAAAGGACTTTTAGATACGGGTGCAGATACTAGCGTCATTGATCCAAGTCATTGGCCTGCGTCTTGGCCCACTCAGCCTGCAGCAACCACAGTTAGCAATATTGGTAAGATGACACTTGCGAGCCGTACCCCAGTACTGACTGTTGAGATTGAAGGGAGACAAGCGTCTGCAGCACTTTCTATAACAACTTTGGCAAAAAATGCTGAATGCACACTTTGTTGTGCAAAAAGAAAACAGGGGAAGTGTAGAGAGCTTAGCAGAAGAATAGTTAAACAGCAAGGGACATGAAAATGTAAAATTAGTCAAAGTATGAGGGGCTACGTGACTGCTGCAACAGTCAGCATGACCCTAAGTATAGAAATCAAGATATGTAAAAATCAGAGTGTGCAAGAATCAGAATTTTAAAAACTACTTGGTATGTAGAAATAGATAAAGAAGAACCAAAAAGTATCAATCACAAGAACAGCAAGAGCAACCGAACAAGACAGATGCACAAATCACACAGCAACAAATCATAGCTTAGCTTTTGCAATATGCATGAACTAATTAACAAGTATATATAAACTTTGCAATTTGTTACAATAAACTAAGACTTGATGATCATGATATCATGCGTCTGGCCTCCCGCAGCGCTTCGCCGACAACTAGAGAGGCAGAATACGCAGCTGCGGAGCTGGCCGAAAGCAAGTGCCGCTTGCCGGCGTCTTTCGGCAGAAGCGGCTCTTCGGAGAGCACCGCTGCCGCTCCACTGATCTGTGCGCGAAGTAGCCGCTTCTTATCCTCCGGCAGCCGGAGATCGCGGTAGCTTGTAAGAGGCGAAGAACGAAGCCGCGAAGAAGCCGGCTTGTGTGCGAAGCTGGCAGGCTGCTGCAGGACGGTGGCTGTTGCTCTCCTGCCTCTTGAATTCACTCTTGGCATGCCAATAGAAGGTGTTCCAGGACAACTTTCCTGGGTTTTGACATAGTCGTCATGCATCCCACCTTGGAAATTCTTGTTGCTCCCCAGAGGCTCCGAGATGCAGAGAACACGGTGGCAGCTGCTGAAAAGAAGGGCAACTGTGAGTTGGTCAAGAAGCAAGAACCTAGGCAGCTGCCTGTGCTTGGCAAGGAGCAGCTGTTGGATTCTTGCAATTGCCTTCAGTGCGCACAGAAGCCCGCTGCTCTGCTGCTTGGTTTTTCGCCTTCAGTCAATTACACACTGCTGAAGCTGAGGCAGTCTGTTCAGCTTTGCTGCTTTTCAGCATCTCAGCTGCCCTTCTGCTCTGTGACAGCTCTCGAGGCGTCTTGCCTTCGCCAGGCTGCAACGTGCCCGCTACTACCAAGAACTGGGCAGGAGTGGGCAGAGAGCACGGCCATCTGCCAGCAGGTTGCAGCTTGCCCAGGAAAATACAGTGTCCTTGGAATGTGCAGCAAATCATATTTCTTGGCAAGGTCGGGCTAAGTGAGCAGTGCTGGTACACTTTCTCCTTGAGAACTGGAGCGGAGAAGCTTTTCGCTAAGATGTAGGCGACTAGAGAGGCAGAATACGCAGCTCCGGAGCTGGCCGAAAGCAAGTGCCGCTTGCCGGCGTCTTTCGGCAGAAGCGGCTCTTCGGAGCGCACCGTTGCCGCTCCAGTGATCTGTGCGCGAAGTAGCCGCTTCTTGTCCTCCGGCAGCCGGAGATCGCGGTAGCTTGTAAGAGGCGAAGAACGAAGCCGCGAAGAAGCCGGCTTGTGTGCGAAGCGGGCAGGCTGCTGCAGGACGGTGGCTGTTGCTCTCCTGCCTCTTGAATTCACTCTTGGCATGCCAATAGAAGGTGTTCCAGGACAACTTTCCTGGGTTTTGACATAGTCGTCATGCATCCCACCTTGGAAATTCTTCTTGGTCCCCAGAGGCTCCGAGATGCAGAGAACACGGTGGCAGCTGCTGAAAAGAAGGGCAACTGTGAGTTGGTCAAGAAGCAAGAACATAGGCAGCTGCTTGTGCTTGGCAAGGAGCAGCTGTTGGATTCTTGCAATTGCCTTCAGTGCGCACAGAAGCCCGCTGCTCTGCTGCTTGGTTTTTCGCCTTCAGTCAATTACACACTGCTGAAGCTGAGGCAGTCTGTTCAGCTTTGCTGCTTTTCAGCATCTCAGCTGCCCTTCTGCTCTGTGACAGCTCTCGAGGCTTCTTGCCTTCGCCCGGCTGCAACGTGCCCGCTAGTACCAAGAACTGGGCAGGAGTGGGCAGAGACACGGCCATCTGCCAGCAGGTTGCAGCTTGCCCAGGAAAATACAGTGTCCTTGGCATGTGCAGCAAATCATATTTCTTGGCAAGGTCGGGCTAAGTGAGCAGTGCTGGTACACTTTCTCCTCGACAACTGGAGCGGAAAAGCTTTTGGCTAAGATGTAGGCGACTAGAGAGGCAGAATACGCAGCTGCGGAGCTGGCCGAAAGCAAGTGCCGCTTGCCGGCGTCTTTCGGCAGAAGCGGCTCTTCGGAGAGCACCGCTGCCGCTCCACTGATCTGTGCGCGAAATAGCCGCTTCTTCGCCTCCGGCAGCCGGAGATCGCGGTAGCCTGTAAGAGGCGAAGAACGAAGCCGCGAAGAAGCCGGCTTGTGTGCGAAGCTGGCAGGCTGCAGCAGGACGGTGGCTGCCGCTCTCCTGCCTCTTGAATTCACTCTTGGCATGCCAATGGAAGGTGTTCCAGGACAAACTTCCCGAGTTTGTATTTTAGTTTTCATGCATCCCCCTTGGAAATTCTTGTTGCTCCCCAGAGTCTCCAATATGCAGAGAACACGGTGGCAGCTGCTGAAAAGAAGGGCATCTGTGAGTTGGTCAAGAAGCAAGAACATAAGCAGCTGACTGTGCTTGGCAAGGAGCAGCTGCTGGATTCTTGCAATTGCCTTCAGTGCGCACAGAAGCCCGCTGCTCTGCTGCTTGCTTTTTCGCCTTCAGTCAATTGCACACTACTGAAGCTGAGGCAGGCTGTTCAGCTTTGCTGCTTTTCAGCATCTCAGCTGCCCTTCTGCTCTGTGACAGCTCTCGAGGCGTCTTGCCTTCGCCAGGCTGCAACGTGCCCGCTACTACCAAGAACTGGGCAGGAGTGGGCAGAGAGCACGGCCATCTGCCAGCAGGTTGCAGCTTGCCCAGGAAAATACAGTGTCCTTGGAATGTGCAGCAAATCATATTTCCTGGCAAGGTCGGGCTAAGTGAGCAGTGCTGGTACACTTTCTCCTTGAGAACTGGAGCGGAGAAGCTTTTCGCTAAGATGTAGGCGACTAGAGAGGCAGAATACGCAGCTCCGGAGCTGGCCGAAAGCAAGTGCCGCTTGCCGGCGTCTTTCGGCAGAAGCGGCTCTTCGGAGCGCACCGCTGCCGCTCCAGTGATCTGTGCGCGAAGTAGCCGCTTCTTATCCTCCGGCAGCCGGAGATCGCGGTAGCTTGTAAGAGGCGAAGAACGAAGCCGCGAAGAAGCCGGCTTGTGTGCGAAGCTGGCAGGCTGCTGCAGGACGGTGGCTGTTGCTCTCCTGCCTCTTGAATTCACTCTTGGCATGCCAATAGAAGGTGTTCCAGGACAACTTTCCTGGGTTTTGACATAGTCGTCATGCATCCCTCCTTGGAAATTCTTGTTGCTCCCCAGAGGCTCCGAGATGCAGAGAACACGGTGGCAGCTGCTGAAAAGAAGGGCAACTGTGAGTTGGTCAAGAAGCAAGAACATAGGCAGCTGCCTGTGCTTGGCAAGGAGCAGCTGCTGGATTCTTGCAATTGCCTTCAGTGCGCACAGAAGCCCGCTGCTCTGCTGCTTGGTTTTTCGCCTTCAGTCAATTACACACTGCTGAAGCTGAGGCAGTCTGTTCAGCTTTGCTGCTTTTCAGCATCTCAGCTGCCCTTCTGCTCTGTGACAGCTCTCGAGGCGTCTTGCCTTCGCCAGGCTGCAACGTGCCCGCTACTACCAAGAACTGGGCAGGAGTGGGCAGAGAGCACGGCCATCTGCCAGCAGGTTGCAGCTTGCCCAGGAAAATACAGTGTCCTTGAAATGTGCAGCAAATCATATTTCTTGGCAAGGTCGGGCTAAGTGAGCAGTGCTGGTACACTTTCTCCTTGACAACTGGAGCGGAAAAGCTTTTGGCTAAGATGTAGGCGACTAGAGAGGCAGAATACGCAGCTGCGGAGCTGGCCGAAAGCAAGTGCCGCTTCCCGGCGTCTTTCGGCAGAAGCGGCTCTTCGGAGAGCACCGCTGCCTCTCCACTGATCTGTGCGCGAAGTAGCCTCTTCTTATCCTCCGGCAGCCGGAGATCGCGGTAGCTTGTAAGAGGCGAAGAACGAAGCCGCGAAGAAGCCGGCTTGTGTGCGAAGCTGGCAGGCTGCTGCAGGACGGTGGCTGTTGCTCTCCTGCCTCTTGAATTCACTCTTGGCATGCCAATAGAAGGTGTTCCAGGACAACTTTGCTGCTTTTCAGCATCTCAGCTGCCCTTCTGCTCTGTGACAGCTCTCCAGGCTTCTTGCCTTCGCCAGGCTGCAACGTGCCCGCTACTACCAAGAACTGGGCAGGAGTGGGCAGAGAGCACGGCCATCTGCCAGCAGGTTGCAGCTTGCCCAGGAAAATACAGTGTCCTTGGAATGTGCAGCAAATCATATTTCCTGGCAAGGTCGGGCTAAGTGAGCAGTGCTGGTACACTTTCTCCTTGAGAACTGGAGCGGAGAAGCTTTTCGCTAAGATGTAGGCGACTAGAGAGGCAGAATACGCAGCTCCGGAGCTGGCCGAAAGCAAGTGCCGCTTGCCGGCGTCTTTCGGCAGAAGCGGCTCTTCGGAGCGCACCGTTACCGCTCCAGTCATCTGTGCGCGAAATAGCCGCTTCTTCGCCTCCGGCAGCCGGAGATCGCGGTAGCCTGTAAGAGGCGAAGAACGAAGCCGCGAAGAAGCCGGCCGTTGTGCGAAGCTGGCAGGCTGCAGCAGGACGGTGGCTGCCGCTCTCCTGCCTCTTGAATTCACTCTTGGCATGCCAATGGAAGGTGTTCCAGGACAAACTTCCCGAGTTTGTATTTTAGTTTTCATGCATCCCCCTTGGAAATTCTTGTTGCTCCCCAGAGTCTCCAATATGCAGAGAACACGGTGGCAGCTGCTGAAAAGAAGGGCAACTGTGAGTTGGTCAAGAAGCAAGAACATAAGCAGCTGACTGTGCTTGGCAAGGAGCAGCTGCTGGATTCTTGCATTTGCCTTCAGTGCGCACAGAAGCCCGCTGCTCTGCTGCTTGGTTTTTCGCCTTCAGTCAATTGCACACTACTGAAGCTGAGGCAGGCTGTTCAGCTTTGCTGCTTTTCAGCATCTCAGCTGCCCTTCTGCTCTGTGACAGCTCTCCAGGTTTCTTGCCTTCGCCAGGCTGCAACGTGCCCGCTACTACCAAGAACTGGGCAGGAGTGGGCAGAGAGCACGGCCATCTGCCAGCAGGTTGCAGCTTGCCCAAGAAAATACAGTGTCCTTGGAATGTGCAGCAAATCATATTTCTTGGCAAGGTCGGGCTAAGTGAGCAGTGCTGGTACACTTTCTCCTTGACAACTGGAGCGGAAAAGCTTTTGGCTAAGATGTAGGCGACTAGAGAGGCAGAATACGCAGCTGCGGAGCTGGCCGAAAGCAAGTGCCGCTTCCCGGCGTCTTTCGGCAGAAGCGGCTCTTCGGAGCGCACCGCTGCCGCTCCACTGATCTGTGCGCGAAATAGCCGCTTCTTCGCCTCCGGCAGCCGGAGATCGCGGTAGCCTGTAAGAGGCGAAGAACGAAGCCGCGAAGAAGCCGGCTTGTGTGCGAAGCTGGCAGGCTGCAGCAGGACGGTGGCTGCCGCTCTCCTGCCTCTTGAATTCACTCTTGGCATGCCAATAGAAGGTGTTCCAGGACAACTTTCCTGGGTTTTGACATAGTCGTCATGCATCCCACCTTGGAAATTCTTGTTGCTCCCCAGAGGCTCCGAGATGCAGAGAACACGGTGGCAGCTGCTGAAAAGAAGGGCAACTGTGAGTTGGTCAAGAAGCAAGAACATAGGCAGCTGACTGTGCTTGGCAAGGAGCAGCTGTTGGATTCTTGCAATTGCCTTCAGTGCGCACAGAAGCCCGCTGCTCTGCTGCTTGGTTTTTCGCCTTCAGTCAATTACACACTGCTGAAGCTGAGGCAGTCTGTTCAGCTTTGCTGCTTTTCAGCATCTCAGCTGCCCTTCTGCTCTGTGACAGCTCTCGAGGCTTCTTGCCTTCGCCAGGCTGCAACGTGCCCGCTAGTACCAAGAACTGGGCAGGAGTGGGCAGAGAGCACGGCCATCTGCCAGCAGGTTGCAGCTTGCCCAGGAAAACACAGTGTCCTTGGAATGTGCAGCAAATCATATTTCCTGGCAAGGTCGGGCTAAGTGAGCAGTGCTGGTACACTTTCTCCTTGAGAACTGGAGCGGAAAAGCTTTTGGCTAAGATGTAGGCGACTAGAGAGGCAGAATACTCAGCTGCGGAGCTGGCCGAAGAGAAGTGCCGCTTCCCGGCGTCTTTCGGCAGAAGCGGCTCTTCGGAGCGCACCGTTGCCGCTCCAGTGATCTGTGCGCGAAGTAGCCGCTTCTTGTCCTCCGGCAGCCGGAGATCGCGGTAGCTTGTAAGAGGCGAAGAACGAAGCCGCGAAGAAGCCGGCTTGTGTGCGAAGCTGGCAGACAGCTGCAGGACGGTGGCTGCTGCTCTCCTGCCTCTTGAATTCACTCTTGGCATGCCAATGGAAGGTGTTCCAGGACAACTTCCTGGGTTTTGACATAGTCGTCATGCATCCCACCTTGGAAATTCTTGTTGCTCCCCAGAGGCTCCGAGATGCAGAGAACACGGTGGCAGCTGCTGAAAAGAAGGGCAACTGTGAGTTGGTCAAGAAGCAAGAACATAGGCAGCTGACTGTGCTTGGCAAGGAGCAGCTGCTGGATTCTTGCAATTGCCTTCAGTGCGCACAGAAGCCCGCTGCTCTGCTGCTTGGTTTTTCGCCTTCAGTCAATTACACACTGCTGAAGCTGAGGCAGGCTGTTCAGCTTTGCTGCTTTTCAGCATCTCAGCTGCCCTTCTGCTCTGTGACAGCTCTCGAGGCTTCTTGCCTTCGCCCGGCTGCAACGTGCCCGCTAGTACCAAGAACTGGGCAGGAGTGGGCAGAGAGCACGGCCATCTGCCAGCAGGTTGCAGCTTGCCCAGGAAAATACAGTGTCCTTGGCATGTGCAGCAAATCATATTTCTTGGCAAGGTCGGGCTAAGTGAGCAGTGCTGGTACACTTTCTCCTTGACAACTGGAGCGGAAAAGCTTTTGGCTAAGATGTAGGCGACTAGAGAGGCAGAATACGCAGCTCCGGAGCTGGCCGAAAGCAAGTGCCGCTTCCCGGCGTCTTTCGGCAGAAGCGGCTCTTCGGAGCGCACCGCTGCCGCTCCAGTGATCTGTGCGCGAAGTAGCCGCTTCTTGTCCTCCGGCAGCCGGAGATCGCGGTAGCTTGCAAGAGGCGAAGAACGAAGCCGCGAAGAAGCCGGCTTGTGTGCGAAGCTCGCAGACTGCTGCAGGACGGTGGCTGCTGCTCTCCTGCCTCTTGAATTCACTCTTGGCATGCCAATGGAAGGTGTTCCAGGACAACTTTCCCGGGTTTTGACATAGTCGTCATGCATCCCACCTTGGAAATTCTTGTTGCTCCCCAGAGTCTCCGAGATGCAGAGAACACGGTGGCAGCTGCTGAAAAGAAGGGCAACTGTGAGTTGGTCAAGAAGCAAGAACCTAGGCAGCTGACTGTGCTTGGCAAGGAGCAGCTGCTGGATTCTTGCAATTGCCTTCAGTGCGCACAGAAGCCCGCTGCTCTGCTGCTTGGTTTTTCGCCTTCAGTCAATTACACACTGCTGAAGCTGAGGCAGGCTGTTCAGCTTTGCTGCTTTTCAGCATCTCAGCTGCCCTTCTGCTCTGTGACAGCTCTCGAGGCTTCTTGCCTTCGCCAGGCTGCAACGTGCCCGCTAGTACCAAGAACTGGGCAGGAGTGGGCAGAGAGCACGGCCATCTGCCAGCAGGTTGCAGCTTGCCCAGGAAAATACAGTGTCCTTGGCATGTGCAGCAAATCATATTTCTTGGCAAGGTCGGGCTAAGTGAGCAGTGCTGGTACACTTTCTCCTTGAGAACTGGAGCGGAAAAGCTTTTCGCTAAGATGTAGGCGACTAGAGAGGCAGAATACGCAGCTCCGGAGCTGGCCGAAAGCAAGTGCCGCTTGCCGGCGTCTTTCGGCAGAAGCGGCTCTTCGGAGCGCGGGGTTGCCGCTCCACTGATCTGTGCGCGAAGTAGCCGCTTCTTCGCCTCCGGCAGCCGGAGATCGCGGTAGCCTGTAAGAGGCGAAGAACGAAGCCGCGAAGAAGCCGGCTTGTGTGCGAAGCTCGCAGACAGCTGCAGGACGGTGGCTGCTGCTCTCCTGCCTCTTGAATTCACTCTTGGCATGCCAATGGAAGGTGTTCCAGGACAAACTTCCTGAGTTTTGATTTTATTTTTCATGCATCCCACCTCTCACGATCCCCTTTTTGCGGGGTGTCGTGATGGTTCTTTTCACCGATCCCAAAAGTGCAAAAAGGCAAGCAACAAGGGACTATCAGTTAATCACAACAAATGCACCTTTATTAGGGGCCAAACCAGTAAATGCGATAGTGGGGATCGGAAAGGAGATAAAAGGAGAGAGAGAGAGAGAAGAGGGGTATGGGAATAGCTACCAACACAGGCGAGATCCTCAGTGGTCCGGACGATGGGGATCCGTCTGTCGTGTCGGGGGAGTCTCCGAAGTTCTGGTCGACTCGGGGCTCCAGTTATAGTCCACAGAGGAAAGAGGGGGGAGCAAGTGTAACAACGAAAGTCCATTGTAATCGCCACGCGGGAACAGCTGAGTCCACAGAAACCACCAAAGCAAGACAAATACAATGAAGAATAAGTCCATTTGAATCACTGAAGGGAAACAGGTCATGTCATTAGTGGTCAGACCACCAATTTCCCCTCCTCCCTATAGCAGGGGTCTCAGTCTCAGTCCTTGGGAGGAGGGTTCTCATTCTTTGTCACACTGGTAACGAGGCAGATGAGGGGTCCTCAATGAAGGACCCCGGGAGTCACCCCAAAAGTTCATTTGGCTTAAGAACGGAGATTAGAAGCAGGCCGCGCATCAGGCTGTCCCGTGCTGGGTCCATTCAGGTCTTTGCCAAGTCCTTGCCAAGTCCTTGCCAAGTTCTTGCCAGGCCTTGTTCGGAACAGCTAGCATGACGGTTCAGTGGTTGCACCTGCACTGTGTCCTGTTCTAAGCCGGAACTGCAGTGGAGGAAGGGATTCTTTCTCGTGGCAATCGGAAGGCAGAATGGAAAATGAGGGGCTTCAGACGGGCTCTTACACCACCCCGTGACTGACGATTGCCCTCGAAAGATCTTCATCAGCAGGGTTCCATGGTGTCGTCGTGGAGTCTTCAGGACTCGTCAAGTGTTGGCAGCACATTCCAGGGAAAAGGGAAGAGAAAAAGGAAAGGAAAGAGAAAACAGGAAAACTAAGACAAGAATTAAATCAGCAATAGTTTGTTTAAATAATAATCAATATTAATCAATTAAACAATAAATTGATCAAATAATAAACCAGTATAATCAATATTAAGCAGTAAAGTAATAAACCTAGTATCATCGATATTACTCAGTATAATTTTATAATCAAGAAACAAAAATAATTAAAACAGTGATTAAAGCAAATCATAAAAGAAAATGATGTAAAACATATCTACCAACCCTATAATCTTCTTGTGTCTACAGTCCTGGGAACATCTATAGTGTAAAGGATGTCGGCCAAGTGGTGTGCATTAATTATAGATGTTCATTTTGTTCATCGTTTCATCATTCTCCAATTTACAATAAGCAAGATTACTGATAAAACAAAACCAATCATAACTAAAATCAGAACAACAACGGGATGGCACAATTTGTTCAGGATACCGGTGGCGGTGGGTGACCACCCGAAAAGGGTATCCCACCACTTGTGCTCGGCATCACTTTCCACCCTTTCTACAACACGATGTATTTCTTGCACATCATGATGAACAGTTACCAGAGTTTTCTGTCCATTCTCCTTGATTTTTCCTAGGATCTCTATTTTCCTAGGATCTCTATCTCTAGATCTTGATGAAGTAATAGTTGCTTTACCAAAGTAAGGTTCATCCCAATGGGAGTAGGCAGTAGCTTGTGAATCAACATGAGATTGGATTCTAAAAGTTCATGTAAGGTAACTGGAGCTACAAAAGAAAAATCACATCCTGCAATTTTAGTAAAGTTGCAAGCACAATAATTTGAATGATTTTTAGTAGCTACTACTGTACTTTCTATAAACACAGTATCACAAGCGGTTCTGAAGCAGGCACGCCCATTGCCTGTAGATACAAGGACTGTTTCAGAAGTCTCGTTAGGATGAATATCAAAATGACAGCTATTTTGTTCTGTGTCTAAACAGATATCTTGAGCTATAATTGCGTTACCTTCACAGATAAACCCTAGTTGTTCTCGGATAGTACAGGACTCTAAATTGACAGTTTGCCATTTGTCATCAATTTGACGGGCCCATTCTCTATGTTCAGAAGGATAGAAAGTGGGTCCATCATGATTTAATCCTAATGCGATGCTAGGGAATATCAAATGCACTGAGGCATTACTTATGGTCAGCACAAAATGCTGTGGCTGTGTTTGTGTTAGGGTCATAGGTAAAATTCACTAAATTCCACCAGGATTGGAAATCTCTTTCAAAGTCAGTGGCACTGTCCCAGACTATTTTCCTAATCTCAGTAGGAAAAGTGCCTTCTTCACCTTCTCTTATAATTGAGGCAGCAACTGACTGCATCCATAATTGAGCCTGGATACAGCTAAGAGCTAAGGAAACATTGCTTTGTGTGGCATTAAGTGCATCAATGATCAATTTTTTATCCTTCACATTTATCTTTTCCCAATTTGGTAGAATGTTTGATAGCAAGCACTGATGTGTTCCCAAGGCCGATAAGGACGACTGCAGTGGTTGCTGTAATTTTGGTCAAATCTCTAGTCGTAGAAGCCAATTTATTCATTAATACCTCTGAACTGATTCCCAATTCTGTTCCCACAACACCAGTTATGTCTCTTGGCACCCGCTTTTTAGGAGGGTTCCACTGTCGCAGCCAGGCTGTCCAAGCCTGAAAAGAGGTTTGCAAAAAGGGTGAACAAGCTGGTTGTATTTCTGAGACATTGTTTTGCATCAGCAATTTGACTTGTTTAAGAGACCATGCCGGATCAAATAATATCTGTTGTTGGCCAGTTTTCCTGATTATATATGGTCCAACTTCAAAAATTTTCGGGGTAAGCATAACTGGTGGCTGGGCTCGAGTGGTGGTAGTGGTGGTGGTATAAACCGTAGTAGATTGAGCTACAGCATTTATTATAAACTTAAAAGAAAGCCCTTTGGTGTTTTTTCCCCATAAACAAACCACTTCTGCAGTCTGTGTTAGTGTAAAATTGTGCCAACAATCCTGTACGCTTGGGTGCGTGCAGACCTTTTTGTGCTTAAAGAGATCCTTTCACTTTTTCTGCATGCTACCACAATTAGTTCAGACCACGGTCACTCAGCTGGTTTCTGGCCATGGGGTTGTGGTAGGATGCAGAAAAGTATTACCAGTTTGATCATGGATTAGGTGGTCTTCATGTCCCTCGGAGTTCTTCTGAAAAAGTAAACACAACAGAATTCTGCCGCCGAGAGGCAGAAAAGTTAGAATGATGGAATTATCCAGCATGTATTTGTCCAATGCTCTTTCCCTAGAGCACCAGAGGCTTCCCATGCATATTTATTCAGAGGGGGTTTTAGCACAAGTGCTACTAGTCCTATAGTAAGAGAGGTCCACCAGAACAGGTTGGCCAGGGTCATGAGCTGGATTATTAGGATCATTTGGTAGAGAGCATAGGAGTCAGTGTAGATGCAGACCAAAGAGGAATTCTGTGCTTCTCGTTGAAAAACACGCCAGACAGCTATCAGCTCCCCAGTGTGTGCACTACCTTCTCCCTCTGTAATCATTTGCTCACCAGAGGAAAAGTGGAGGGCTTCTGCCCTATATTTCCATACTTTTCCTTTCCCTTTAGCAGAAGCATCAGTAAACCAAGAGTTTGCTGATTGTTTGGGGCAGAAAGGAGGGGTTACTTTGATTACAGAGGCAGGTTTGTCCAAGCTCTCAGTTTCTTGGATTGGTAAAGTTTTTACAGATCCTTCTGTCATTGAGAAGAAGTTACAGTAATGTTCAACCTGAGCATACCACTTTCTCACTAAGGCCCTCTGGGCCACCCCGTCAGGAGGGGGAGTCCCACTAGTGGCTGTCTTAATAACCTTGAAGGGGCCTCTCAATACAATTGGTTGTTTTCGTGCAATTTTTTCTACTTCTAGGAAAGCTAAGATAACCATCAACAATCCTTTTTCCCAGGTAGTGTATCTTTTCTCAGCATCTTTGGAACCACGGGAGTAAAAACCAACAGGTCTTGTCAGACCCTCAGCACCCCGCTGCCATATGTGTACTGACAGCCCTGAGGAGGCAAATCCCCATTCCACCTGGAAAGGATCTGTAGGATGGATAGGGGTCTGCAACTGCTTGATGAGCTGTTGCTTCAAAAATCAGCAATTGCAATGCTGACTCCTGAGAAAGACTCCAATCCCATTTCACCCCTTTCCTCAACAAGTCATAAAGGGGAACAAATGGGTCCTTCTGCTTACTAGGAAATCTATCTGGTCTTTCTACAGGAGATACAGCTGCTATCGTTTTTGGAAGGAGAATTGCTGTAGGTTTGAGTGATTCTGGAAGCCCACAAATTCAAGGGGTCGTTATCTCGGGCTTCACAGGTAATTGCATCAGGGATTCAAAGTCAGGAATTAATTTCTTTTTGAGAGTCATTTGCAGGCAAGCAGCTTTGTGCACATTTTCCAAGAGTTGGTCGGGGGTACTAATTCTAGCTATGGGATCTCCCCTTTCCAAGGGGCTTGTTCCCCCGGCCCAAAAAGCTGCACGCTGTGTCAGGGACCATGTGTCACCTTTCTCTCCTGTTGTTAAGAAGACACCATGTCCCCAGTACCCACTGGCTTCCTGTTCAGTTAATTGAATTTGATCACCACCAGTGAGGGACACCCGGAAAACATATTCTGTTTCTGATTCATGTGGAGGGTGTCCATATTCCCTTTTAAGCTTAGCTAGCTCAGTGGCAGTGTTTAGTTGTGATGGTATGTGTTTGGTTGTGATGTGAGGTTGGAGATCATCATCACTGAGATAGCTATACACTGAGATAGTTTTAATCAAGGGTCTCAAGTGATGGCAGCAATGTTCCCCACAATTACTTGCTGCTTCAAGTTCTTGATGAGGATAGATTTGTTTCATGTGAGGAGTTTCCTTCTCCTCAGGCTCTGTAGAGGAATCAGCATGATGTGATTTGTTAACATGTTCCTCTGTTAAGGCAGCTCGCAATGCATAGATCACATCTTTTGCTTCATAGAACTGTTTTTGCAAAATTTCAACTAGATTTTGAAGGGAGTCTATTATAGCATGTTCCTCACTTCTTCGCTCGAAGCCATTTTCTATAGCTGCCGTAAGACAAGCTCCCAAAACTGAGCATAAGATAGTTTTATTTTTGCCCAGTTTGAATTTTGTTTCATGTTGTAATGAACACACTCTATCAATAACATTTTCTAAGTTCAACCAATTACTCTGTGCCCATTTTTCTCCTTCCGTAGAAGGTCTGGCATTGTGTTTGGCTAGTAGTGCATAAAATTCAGCTTTAATTTCAAGGCTAAGATTGTCACTCATTTTGTGAAGGGACCAAAACCACGACAGGGAGCTACAAACTTAAGTTCCACAAAACTACACAGCCCTCGCTGTGTCGCCCTTCGCTTCCCTGGCTGGGTGAAAGGACAATAATCTGCCTGGGAGGCTCTGCTTAGTTGCTTCAAGTTGTCCCTTCCTTCCCAGACCAGATACACAACAACAACAAAACAAGTGTCCCGCCTTTTGCACTAGTGGATCCTTTGTGAATTTCCAAAGACAGTGTGGGTGCCTTTTCAGCTGCAACCCTTCTGTCTAGACAGAAATCCTGTCCGTGACGCCAATTTTAATGTCACGATCCGCTTCTTGCGGGGTGTCGTGATGGTTCTTTTCACCGATCCCAAAAGTGCAAAAGGGCAAACAACAAGGGACTATCAGTTAATCACAACAAATGCACCTTTATTAGGGGCCAAACCAGTAAATGCGATAGTGGGGATCGGAAAGGAGATAAAAGGAGAGAGAGAGAGAGAGAAGAGGGGTATGGGAATAGCTACCAACACAGGCGAGATCCTCAGTGGTCTTCAATGAAGGACCCCGGGAGTCACCCCAAAAGTTCATTTGGCTTAAGAACGGAGATTAGAAGCAGGCCGCGCATCAGGCTGTCCCGTGCTGGGTCCACGTCAGGTCTTTGCCAAGTCCTTGCCAAGTCCTTGCCAAGTTCTTGCCAGGCCTTGTTCGGAACAGCTAGCATGACGGTTCAGTGGTTGCACCTGCACTGTGTCCTGTTCTAAGCCGGAACTGCAGTGGAGGAAGGGATTCTTTCTCGTGGCAATCGGAAGGCAGAACGGAAAATGAGGGGCTTCAGACGGGCTCTTACACCACCTTGGAAATTCTTGTTGCTCCCCAGAGGCTCCGAGATGCAGAGAACACGGTGGCAGCTGCTGAAAAGAAGGGCAACTGTGAGTTGGTCAAGAAGCAAGAACCTAGGCAGCTGCCTGTGCTTGGCAAGGAGCAGCTGCTGGATTCTTGCAATTGCGTTCAGTGCGCACAGAAGCCCGCTGCTCTGCTGCTTGGTTTTTCGCCTTCAGTCAATTGCACACTGCTGAAGCTGAGGCAGGCTGTTCAGCTTTGCTGCTTTTCAGCATCTCAGCTGCCCTTCTGCTCTGTGACAGCTCTCGAGGTGAAACAGAGATTTTTAGAGTTAGGTTAACAAAATGAATTAAGCATTTCTAATTTAGCTTGTAGAGTTATCTGTTGAATTTTCAACCTTTTACTTAAGAAACCTCTGCCTAATACAAAGGGCAAAGGAAAATGCAAATTTCGGAAGCTTCTTGCATAAAGAACAATACCAGAAGAAGCAAAGAACCCAGATAAAGAAGCTCCTCTGTCTCCAAGCCTATCAAGACTGACAGACGTACTCAGATAAGCACCAAAGGACCAAAAGCGCACGCGCAGAGAGGAAAAGTTCAAAAGTTCAATCATGAGGAAGACCACAATCTTCAGCCTCAGGACCACCAAGAGACCCCCGTACGACCACCACAGCAAACCACGCATGCCCAGAAGGGCGTGGACTTACTTAGCATGAGAAGCGAGGACAGGCGGGGCCAGGGGTTGAATACGCATGAAAAAGTCGTGCAGTGTATTGCATATGGAACGTCTTTAAGAATAAAAGTGTGGGTCAGACTGAGGCTCGGGGCACAAGTTTTGGAGAGCTATCTCACTTGTGCCGGGCGCTGACGTACATACCCACTTCATAACTAACCCAGGTTATGGAGTCTATTGATTTATTCCGCGTATCGTTTCAGTTGGCGACCACGAAGGGACTGCTCTGCTCACCCGCAGGTCCGGTTGGGAGCAGACACCCTCAGGCGCCACGGGGCTTTTCCCCGGAGGGACTCTGCGCCTCGGCTGTACACTGCGGGGAGCATACCACGGCCCGTCGACTAGCGGATGAAAGCGGTATGTATTAATTTATTTTCTTAAGGTTGGCACTGATAAGTCGCAAAAAGATGTTTTTGCGCGCAGGTTTGCCTAGGGGCTTGCAAGCAGACCGCCATCGGGGGAGAGGCCGGCGGCGGGAGGACCTCCCCAGCTGATAGCGCGGCTCGGGGAGGGCGAAATCGCGATTTCAGTGTGTGGTGTGTGTCCCGATTGCAGTGTAGTGTGTCTGTTACGTCCGGACGTGCGTGCTTGTGCGTGTGTGTGTATGTGTGAGTGGAACGGTGATGCGCGGTGCGGCGTTGCTAAGATAGAGAGACGCGGCGCGGCAGTGCTAGAGAGCGCATGCGCAGGGCAGCTCTCAGCCCACACTACCTGCTAGTGCGGGTAGTGCGCATGCGCGGGGCAGCTCAGCCACACTACCTGCTAGTGCGGGTAGTGCGCATGCTCGGGGCGGCTAGCAGCCACTCTACCTGATAGAGCGGGTGGGGCGCATGCGCAGGGCAGCTCTCAGCCACACTACCTGATAGTGCGGGTAGTGCGCACTCTACCTGATAGAGCGGGTGGTGCGCATGCGTGGCACGGGCTGTCCCTGGCGAGCGAGGGGAGCGCGGCGCGGGGCTTAAGTCGGGGCTTGCAAAGGTGCTTTAGGCGCAGCCCAGCTGATAGCGCAGCGGGCGCGCGGGCACAAGCCGCGGTTTGAGGAGCTGCTTTGAACGCCGCTAGCTGATAGCGCAGCTAGTGGGAGCGTGGTACAAGCTAGGAGTTACAAGCACCGCTTACAAGCATCGCTAGTTGGTAAAAAGCTTGCAAAAGTAGCCAGCGAGCCCGGCTGGGCTAAGAGTTAAGTGTTTGTTATACAATAGCACTGCCCTTCAGTGTGAAAAGCTGTCACTGGTGTAGGAGGAGGGGTTAGGGAAGGCAGTCTAGGGTTGCCATGGGAAACAGCAGTTGTATGAGTTCTCCACCCCCTTTTGTAAGAGAATTGTACCCTCCCCCTGTCTTGTCAGTTATTGTTCAAGTCTGCCCCTTAGCCTAGAATCTTCTCTGTTCCACGTTTTCCCTTTAGTTCTTCCACCAAGAACACTCCTTTCCCTTTTCCCCACTGGTTAATGTTATATTTCCCCTCCCTTTAGCCTTCTCCCTGTGATAAATTGAGGCGAATAATTTGATTCAGCCTTTTTAAGGTCAATTAGAATTTTATTAATTACAGCAAGCAGTAGCAAGCAAAACAGCGCTGGGTGGGTAGGGGTCTCCTAACCGCCCCTCCTGCAGTGTCCCACACTGCAGTGCCCCACACCCCACCCCCCTTATTCAGTCTCTTTTATAGTTTCTTGGAGGTTTCTTCATTCGCGTCTCTTGTGATAGCGGTGGGCGTAGCTTGAGCATCCCTCTGCATCGTGTCTGCGTTATGTCGAGGCAGGTGATCGTTGGTTTCACAATCGGTTCCGGACAGTGATGGGCGTACCCGGAGCACTCCTACGTTGTCTAGTCCGGTGGCTGTTGCCTGGTGGTCGCTGATTTCATAATCAGCTCCGGCCATCCCCCAACATCCTTAGCCTGTGTCTGCAAGAGAAGCTAAGAAAAGCTCCCTAAATGGTGATTAATCATACTTGCGGTCTTGCGTTTTGCAATATGTCTATAGCCTTGCAATATGCCTATAGCCTTGCGGTTTGTAGCAGTTGCTTCTTTATTGTCCTTTTTTTAGTAAAACCCACAAGTTGCTGTTTCCCAACTTCACAGATGCTTCCCCTATCTCCTAACAAGCAAGCTAGTCCCTCATACTTTAATTTTATTTTTCCTCCTTTAATATTCCAATTCCTTTGATGAACAAACAAGTTACCACAGTTTATCACATCCCGATTGTACCCTCGAATGCTAAACCCTCCTACCCCTACGCAGTAAAAGAATCCTCACCCCGCCCTTCGGGGCTCTCGGAATCTGCCTCCCTTCTGCTTCGTTGTCTCCCTGTTTGCCCCTTCTGCGACCCTTCAATCAACGAGCAGGATTTCAGCAGCCCGAGTGTCCCTCCCGTTCTTCTGGTGGACCCTCAGATGTACCAGCTATCCGAGCTTCGTGCCGAGTGCCTAAAAGCCCCCACGGCTCGGCAAGTGGCTGCCCGAACAGGGACGGACACCAGCGGGTCCAGTCCTTGACCGTCTCCTGGAGATTGCCTGCTCTGTGACCAGCCTTCTCCAGGATTGCAAGTGGCGTTCGGGACCAGTTTCCTGGGACAGTCGCCCTTTCAGTTCGGAAGGCTTCTGTCTCCTGGGTTCTGCTGATAACCGACGGACCTTCGAGCTGCGCGGCAGCAGCAACGCCCTCGGACCAGCAGAAGTTCCACCAGACCCCTCTTCGATGTCCCCGTTTTATGCCTGTGTCCTTCAGAGGTATGCTTATCTTGCTTTTTCTTACGCCTGACTAGGCGTCACCTCCCTTTTTTGTTTTTTTTTTTGTTTTTTTTTCCTTTTCGAAGAGGGTGATTTAGCTGTGAGACCTGATATAATGGGTAACCGCCTGTCTCCAGCTCAACGGGAGTTTTAGATCCAAATTAAGTCCCACCTTGTTTTAGGGAACATTTCTTTTAATAAGAGAGATTTAAAGCCTTTTGTTAAATTTATTTTTGAACATTTTCCTGCTATTACACGGGAAGATGTTTTGGTGCCTGATTTCTGGGGAAGAGTTGGGAGAAAGATTTACGATTTACAAGTTCAGGGGAGGATTTCAGTCGGTCGTTTTTTTCCGCTTTTTCATTCCATTCTTAATTTGTTAAAAAAGAAGAGAGAGAGTTGGGTCCCCAGTTCACCTACCTCGTGTTCCTCCCCCCCCAATCCTATTCCCTCTTCCCCTAAGGGCGGATCGGGAGACAGATCCTGCCATACATCGGCACAGAGCTGCTGCCGTCTCTCTGCTGCTTCCCGATCCTCCCTGTCCCATTCGTGTGTTGGGACTGGCCACCCCAACACATGTCATTCCTGTTCCCTCTATACCAGAGTCCCTAATCCTAGTTTGAAACCCTGTTGCTCTTTAGAGGACTTAACTGAACAAATAGGACAAAATGGCGCCTGCCTCATGGCGAAAAAAGACCAGCCCCAAGATGGCACCCCCTCCTTCTCCTTCACCCCAGAAAATTCCTGACATCTCGCCCCCGCCTCCTCCCCCTCCTCCGTCGAGTGCCGCCCCTGTGTCGGGACCCGTCCCCTCCTTCCCTCTGACCACACCCCTGGGTGGGCCCCCTGTGGCTGGGACCAGCCCCCAAGTGGGCCCAGCCCCCGTGGGTGGGAACCCCCCACCAGAAAGTCACGCCCCAGTGGGTGGGTTGGGACACGCCTCCTCCTCTCCTGCCACTGCCAGTACCGGAACCAGGAAGAAGCCTGGCCGGAAGCAGGCCATCCTGGCCTGTCGGACGCACAGTCTCCGGGACCCACCGGCCAGGGGGAGGCACCGTGCCCTAACCCAGCCTGCTTCATCCTCGGAAGAGGATGAGGAGAGTGGCAGCCCCCAGCATTCCAACAAGGTGGGGGGGGGGGGTTGGGCAAAGATCAGAGAGGAGGCAATTAAGGATGGGAATTTGGAATTGGCACGGGACTTGGGCAGCTTTGCGGCACCGGTCATCCTCCGGCGGGGGAGGGAGCCAAAGTGGGAGCAAATTCCATACGCTGAGGTGAAGGAGTTAAGGAAGGCTGCCAAAGATTATGGCAGAAACTCGCCTTTCTTTAAAAATGTGCTGGACTTAACATTTGCTGGACGTTTCCTAGTCCCCCATGATTTAAGGTATATTGCTAAGGCACTGTTTTCTCCCACCGAATGCGACCTCTGGGAGATTCATTGGAAAAAACTGTTGAAACCACTCCTGCGCAAGTATGATCTCGCAGAGGTGGTGGGAGAGGGGGATGAGGCAATGGAAGCCCTTGCTGGAGAAGGGGAGTTCAGCAGTCCGGAGGACCAAATTCTACTAGCACAGGAGCTGCTTCAGGACATAGCAGCAGCGGGAAAGGAGGCACTCCTGAAGATACCGGATGGTAAGATCCCCCTCCAAAACTTTTCTTCTATCATGCAAGGGCCTGAGGAGACTTTTATTACTTTTGTTGATAGACTGAAAGAGGCCATTGAGAGACAAATAGACAACGCAGAAGCTCGTGCAGAGCTTCTATGAAAGATGGCCATTTCTAACTCTAATTTGGAAACAAAAAAGATTCTCCGTGCACTACCTCAGGACCCCGAGCCCACCATCTCTCAGATGGTGGAGGCTTGCACAAAGGCAATGTCAATGGAGCACACGGTGGCCCTGGCTGTCAGCAAAGGGGTGGGAGAGGCCATGATAAACTTACAAAATACGCGCTGTTTTAACTGTGGTCAGCTGGGTCACATCCAGGTGAACTGTCCCCACTGGCCACAGATTCAACAACCTATCTTGCCCCCCCCAAGACCATATCCTAGGAACCCATTTTATCAAGATCACCAGTTTCATCTACAGCGACAAGGGTACCAGCCAGCGGGAAACTGGCAGCGAAGCGCGAGGAAGGGCCGCGCGACGACACCAAGTGGCCCTTCTCAGCATCCCAGCCTCCCAGCCAGGGAGGACGAGTGGCCGCGCGGCCAAGTCCAGCAGTTCAGCGCAGCCACGAGGACGGACTCCGCCTCTTCCGCCGGAGAGGTACCCTAAATCAGGGCAATCATCAGGTCCTCCGCAGCAGCGTCACCATCTCTCTCCAGGATGAGGACCTGACGAGAATTCCTGCTGGGTTCCTGGGCCCCCTCCACGACTGTCGGGACACCACCGTGCTCATCTTAGAAGACTCCTTCAACATGCCAAATGAAATCACCATCTTACCTGAGGTAGTGTGTTTTCCACCAGGAGAGGAGATCACCGTCTCCGTCATTTGTAACCACCCACCATTTACTTTAAGGAAAGGCGATCCTTTTGCTTTGCTTTACGTACTGGACACCCACGATGACCCGGACACAGAGAGACATGTTTTCTTCACCCAAAATGTATGTAAAGAAAGACCATTAATTGATGCCAAACTTTCTTTCCAGGGAAAGTCGGTGCAGATGCGGCTCATGGCAGACACAGGAGCTGACGTGACCATCATCCCCCAGGTGAGGTGGCCCAGCGACTGGGAGCTTGTGCCCCCTTGCGGCAGGATCTCCGGTGTGGGCGGAGCGGTCCACTCTCTGAGGAGTAGGCATCTTGTGTGCGTGGAAGGTCCGGAAGGACAATTGGCAACGGTGAGACCTTTTGTTGTCTCTTCAAACATACTATTATTAGGAAGGGATGTTTTATGCCAATGGGGAGCCCGCCTCGACATCCCTAGCCCTTTGTGGGATTTTTAGCGTGGGCCACTGCAGAGCGCACTTCCCCACCCCTGACCTGGAAAACCAACACACCGGTCTGGGTGGATCAGTGGCCCCTTCCATCAGAAAAATTGAGTGCGCTTCATAAATGAGTAGAGGAGCAGGTGAAACTTGGGCATTTAACACCTTCTACCAGCCCTTGGAATAGCCCTGTCTTTGTAATTAGAAAACCTGGCACAGACAGGTGGCGCCTGCTCCAAGACCTGCGAAGGGTTAATGATGTGATAGAAGATATGGGTCCCATTCAACCAGGCCTTCCGTCACCTTCTATGCTCCCCAGAGACTGGCAGCTAGCAGTGATAGACATCAAAGACTGCTTTTTTAACATTCCGCTCTACCCCGGGGATGCTCCCAGGTTCGCCTTTTCTGTACCATCATTGAATAGGGCTGAACCTTTTAAAAGATATCATTGGACATCCCTGCCTCAGGGGATGAAAAATTCCCCTGTGCTCTGTCAGACTTTTGTAGCGCAGATTTTATCACCTGTGCGTCGGCTTTTCCCTGAGGCCATCATCCTGCATGACATGGATGATGTGCTAGTTTGTGCTTCCGACTCGACATACCTAAAGGCAACACTGGACAAGACTATTAAGGCTATCAAAGCTGCAGGGCTCCAGATAGCAGAAGAGAAGATCCAATTCTCAGCACCATGGAGGTACCTCGGATTCCTCATCACGGGAAGGACAGTGACGCCACAGACACTGACCATCAACAAGGATCCGAAGACTCTGCGAGACCTTCAGCAGCTGTGCGGAACGATCACCTGGATCCGCCCCCTCCTGGGACTGACGACTGAGGAGCTGTCACCTCTCTTCTGTCTGCTTCGAGGCGACGGAGACCTCGCCTCACCACGCGAGCTGACACCTGCCGCGCGGGAAGCCCTGCAACGGGTTGCTGTTGCTCTGAAGTCTCGCCAGGCACACCGCGTGGTCCGGACCCTTCCCGTGAACTTCGCGGTGTTGGGTAAGTGCCCCCACCTCCATGGACTTCTCTTCCAGTGGGATAACAGAGCATCTGATCCCCTGGTCATCTTAGAGTGGCTCTTCCTACCACACCAGCCCTCTAGGACGATCACGACCCCTGCAGAATTGCTAGCCACTTTAATAATGAAGGCACGACACCGCCTCTGAACCCTCGCAGGGTGTGACCCTGAGTGCATTTACTTACCTGTTGGATTAGATCAATTGGACTCGTTGTTGCAAACTAATGAAAATTTGCTCATTGCTCTGGACAGCTTCCCCGGACAAATTTCGGTTCACTATCCTAAGCATAAATTGTTTAAGGATACATTGCATTTGGCCCCGAGAATGTTTAAAAGCAAAACACCAATTCCAGGTGCTCTCACGGTGTTCACCGATGGGTCGGGCAGATCCCACAAATCGGTGATCACTTGGAAGGACCCGGACAGTCAGAAGTGGGAGTCTGACGTCCAAGTGGTTGAGGGTTCCCCCCAGATGGCGGAACTTGCCGCAGTCGTGAGAGCATTCAAAAAATTTCAACAGCCTCTGAATGTGGTCACTGATTCGGCCTATGTCGCTGGGGTAGCAGAAAGGGCCGAAGGTGCCCTCCTCAAAGAAGTTTCAAACACAAATTTATACAGTTTACTCTCTGATCTCATTTGGCTACTTTCCCATAGAGAGCAACCTTATCATATCATGCACGTAAGGGCACACACCGATTTACCGGGAGAGATCACTGAGGGTAATCGGAAAGCGGACCTCCTAGCCATGTCAACACAAATATCTGCAACCGCTTCAACCACCTTACCAGACATACTCCGGCAAGCGCGGCTCAGCCGTGCATTTTACCACCAGAATGCCCCGGCTCTAGTGCGACAGTTTAAGATCTCGATAGCACAGGCAAGAACCATTGTTTCTACCTGCCCGAGCTGCCAGTCTTTCGCTCTTCCTTCCCTCATTTCGGGGACAAATCCCCGAGGGTTGGGAGCGCTAGAGATATGGCAGACAGATGTAACACACTTCGAGCCGTTTGGTCGGATGAAATACATACATGTCTCTATTGACACGTTTTCCGGCACAGTGTTTGCCTCCGTCCATGCAGGCGAAAAAACCAGGGATGCCATGAAACATCTTTTCATGGCATTCTCTACGTTGGGAGTCCCATCTCACATAAAAACTGATAATGGCCCATGCTATGCGTCAAAGCGCTTCGGTGAGTTTGCGCAACAGTGGGGAATTTCCCATACCACCGGAATTCCCCACAATCCTACAGGACAGGCGATAATAGAGAGGGCCCACAGAAATCTAAAAAGGCTCCTTGAACAACAACATAAGCCGGACATTACAGTGAGCCCAGCCGAAAGGTTATGTAAGGCCCTGTATGTCCTGAATTTTTTAAACTGCTCAGAAAGGGAGCCTGACCCTCCTATTATCCGCCATTTTCACAATAACACCAGAGCGCAACTCGCCGAGAGGCCACCAGTCTTGATAAAGGACCCAGAATCCAAAGCTATCCAGGGCCCTTTCCCTCTAATAACCTGGGGGAGAGGGTATGCCTGTGTTTCTACAGATAAAGGACCAAGATGGATTCCGGGGAAATATGTCAAGCCCTTCGTAGAGGTGCCAGCTCAGCAAGACAACGTGTCCTTGGTGCAAAGCACCAAGAACACCTCATCGCTGGACGGAGTTTCCACTGCCTGGAAGAGGAGGAGAAGAAAGACCGTTCCTCCCAATATCGTCACACGTGTCATGATTACCCGAAGATATTTTCCCCCGCTGAACTCTATGTACCCAATTACCCCATCGCCCCCTGTACCCTTTCCTTTCCCCTAACCTCCCCTTTCCCTCAATCCTTACCCCTTTTCTCTAATTTTATTTAGTGCTTATTTAGTAAATAAAAATGGGGGAGGTTGGGGAGGGACCACTGAGGAAAATTTATCATTCAAGTTATGCTTTCTTTTATCACAAGACGCTGAGGATAACTACCGCCTTGAGGACACCTCTGAAACATCTGATGCTCCTGATCGTCATCATCTGGCTGTCACCGGTCAGGAGCTGGATAGTCCCACAGCTGAGAGAAAACATATGGGTCACGCTGGCGAAGTCCTTGAAGCAGGACAACTTCTGTATGGCCATGGGAAGTGTGGACAATCCGTTATCCACGTGCCTGGTAGGAGTCCCCCTGTCGCCAAACGACTATCCATATGCAGGAAAAAAACCTAATCCTGTGGACACCTGGGATGAGTGGACGAGGATTCTGCCATATGCACCACAGGAGCCCCAAGAATTGGACCTATTGGGCTCCTCTCAGGCAACATATTGTGTCAGGTTTAGGTACCAGCCCTCCCAGAAAGACTGGGATCAAATGGCTAAACTCCACCCCGCTGGTACCCAAGAAGTAAAAAGACACGATGTATCTCCCCACGATGGGAGATACCATGCAGCAAATTGGTGCAATTACACCTCGACCATGGTATCTAGGTCCTCCTCAGTTCCCAGGGTGCTCCCCAGGGGGGTTTTTCTCATCTGCGGCGACAGGGTGTGGGCAGGGATTCCCTCCCAAATCCAGGGAGGCCCCTGCAGCCTTGGGCAGCTTACCACACTGACACCGAACAAAACCCAAATTTTAAATTGGAAAAACGAAAATAAATTGGCTCGCAAAAAGAGATCCTATAACCAATTCGACGAAAATTGTGATTCAAAAATTTACAATTGGGGAAAGACGAAGAGAGTCACGGTATCCATATTTTTACCATGGTATGCCACAGCAAAGGCCCTCGGTGAGCTTTCTCACCTCGAGTGTTGGCTCAGTAAGCAGGCCAACGCCACGTCCGCTGCCCTTTCCGACTTGCTAGCGGACGAAGAAGTCACCCGGCACGCCACACTGCAAAATAGGGCTGCTATTGACTTCTTACTGCTCGCCCATGGCCACGGCTGTGAGGACTTGGAAGGAATGTGCTGCTTCAATCTGGCATCAAAGAGCACATCCATCCAAGCTAATATCCAGCGGATCCGAGAGCAAGTTGACGACCTCAAGACTGAGACCTCGACTGTAGATCCTGTGAATAAACTGCTGTCTCGATGGGGTGTCCCAGGGTGGGTTGCTATCATCCTCAGGGGACTCTTTTGGATCTTTCTGATAATGTTCATGATCTCGGTTGCTTTATTTTTGTTTAGACGTATGTTGCTTAAAACGTTGGGAAGTGCTTATTTAATAAATAAAAACGGGAGAGATGTAGGAGGAGGGGTTGGGGAAGGCAGTCTAGGGTTGCCATGGGAAACAGCAGTTGTATGAGTTCTCCACCCCCTTTTGTAAGAGAATTGTACCCTCCCCCTGTCCTGTCGGTTATTGTTCAAGTCTGCCCCTTAGCCTAGAATCTTCTCTGTTCCACGTTTTCCCTTTGGTTCTTCCACCAAGAACACTCCTTTCCCTTTTCCCCACTGGTTAATGTTGTATTTCCCCTCCCTTTAGCCTTCTCCAGATTGTACCCTGGAATGCTAAACCCTCCTACCCCTACGCAGTAAAAGAATCCTCACCCCGCCCTTCGGGGCTCTCGGAATCTGCCTCCTGCTTCGTTGTCTCCCTGTTTGCCCCTTCTGCGACCCTTCAATAAACGAGCAGGATTTCAGCAACCCGAGTGTCCCTCCCGTTCTTCTGGTGGACCCTCAGATGTACCAGCTATCCGAGCTTCGTGCCGAGTGGCTAAAAGCCCCCACGGCTCGGCAACTGGGAGATCCTTTGCATTACAGGGCGAATAAAGGGGGGATGAATGTGTGTGAATGAGAGGCGGGCTGGTTACCCCAGACCTGCTAAGCGAGAGCGGCAGTCTCCCATGCTGCGTTTCCGTCTTTTTCGCGAGAAAAGCGGCCAGTAAAGAGACTAAGCGAGTGATAAAAAGAGTGAGAGAACCCCCCCCGGGACTGGGTCTCAGAGAAAGAGTGGGACCCCTTAGTGTGTGTGTGTGGGGGGGGAGGAAAAGGTAATTAATTAGAAAAAAAAATTAATTAAAAGGTAAAAAGGGTTTTCTTGGCATAATCTATTGGGGAAAAATAAAAGGTAAAATGTGTAGGAGGGGCCCCTAAAAATTCTGCTGGATTGAGGGATAAGAATGCCCAAGAACATCCAAGATCAAACCTGCTGGATTGAGGGATTAATGTTCCAAGAGCATCCAGGGTCAAGTCAAACCTGCTGGGTTGAGGGATTAACATTCCAAGAGCAGCCAGAATTAAGTTTGCTGGGTTGTTGAGAGCACCCAAGATTGAGTAAAAATTTTGCCAGTTTGAAGATAAGTCTGACAGGATCTAGAGTTGGGAACCACACAGCTAGATTGAGGGGTATCCAAGAACACTGGGACTAGCCAGGGACACCTAAAAGTGTAATAGGTGTGTTGAAAAATAAAAGGTACCTTGTTGTTGTGGTTGTTTTGTTATGTGTAAGAGTAAGTAAAAATAAAGTTAAGTGAATGTAGACGAAGGAAAGTATATGTATGCATCCTGCCCTGTTAAGCAGCCTCACTGTGCTTCCCTGCTGTGACTGACAAACACAAGTTACGAACCCTCAGAACTGAAAAAGTTCAATCAAATATTGCTTCCATTGATGACCATGATATTGTCTATAATACCTTGTTACAACTTATGTTATGTAAGTGTTAATACCCCTATCCTACCAGTTCGTAAACCTGATGGGTCATACCGGTTAGTACAGGATCTGCGGGCCATAAACAAGGTAACTGAGGATCTGTATCCTGTGGTGGCCAATCCCTACACGTTATTAACTTGCTTAACAGCCGAGCTAACTTGGTTTACCGTTTTAGATTTAAAAGATGCCTTCTTTTGCCTTCCTATCCACGAAGCCAGAAAATTTTTGCATTTGAATGGGAAAATCCTAAGAGCGGGCGAAGAACTCAACTGACATGGACCAGACTCCCACAAGGATTCAAAAACTCACCCACTTTGTTTGGAGAACAACTTGCAAAAGAATTAGAGACCTGAGAAGCCCCTCCAGAGGAAGGGAAGTTGCTACAGTACGTAGATGACATCCTGATAGCCACACGGACAAGGGAAGCATGCATGGCCTGGACGATAAGCCTCTTGAACTTTTTGGGGCTCCAAGGGTACCGAGTATCAAAGAAAAAAGCCCAAGTAGTAAAACAGAAAGTAACTTATCTGGGCTACGAAGTCAGTGCTAGACAACGTACCTTGGGCCGAAACCGGAAGGAGGCAATATGCCAGACCCCAAAACCTCAGACTGTAAAGGAACTACGAACTTTCCTGAGGATGACAGGGTGGTGCAGGTTATGGATCTATAACTATGGACTGTTTGTTAAGCCCTTATATGAACTGATTGCAACTGAAAGCAGGAACATCCAAGAGACAAAGGAAGCTACGCAAGCTTTCAACCAGCTGAAAAAAGCCCTCATGTCAGCTCCAGCCCTGAGATTGCCGGACGTGAGTAAGCCTTTCCTTTTATTCTCCCATGAGAAGCAAGGAATCGCCTTAGGAATACTAGCACAGGACCTCGGCCCATATCGGAGAGCAGTGGCTTACTTCTCTAAGCAATTGGATACAGCAGCTAAAGGGTGGCCTGGGTGCCTCAGAGCTGTTGCAGCAGTCGTACTGAACATCCAAGAGGCACACAGATTCACCCTAGGCCAGAAAAGAACTGTGCTAGTGTCTCACACAGTGTCTGCAGTGCTAGAGGTAAAAGGTGGGCATTGGCTTTCCCCACAACGGCTCCTGAGATACCAAGCTATCATAGTGGAGCAAGATGATGTAGAGATAGTAGTGACTAACATTGTCAATCCAGCCTCCTTCCTCAGTAGAAACCAAGGGGAACCAGTGGAACATGACTGCCTGGAGACCATTGAAGCCACCTACTCCAGCTGCCCTGACTCGAAGGACACCCCTCTGGAGAATGCAGAAGTCTCGTTTACTGATGGAAGCAGTTATATCATCAGTGGAAAACGGCACGCCGGGTAGGCAGTTACAACGTGCAAGGAAGTAATATCATCTGGGCCCCTGCCAACAAATACCTCTGCACAGAAGGCCGAGATAATTGCTCTAACTCGGGCCCTAGAATTGGCAAGAGGGAAAGAAATAAACATCTACACGGACTCAAAGTATGCATTTGGAGTAGTGCATGCTCACAGAGCCATTTAGAAAGAGAGAGGACTGCTGAACTCTCAAGGGAAAAATATTAAAGATGCATCAGAAGTACTGCGACTTCTAGAAGCAGTCCAGTTGCCAGAGAAAGTAGCGATCATGCACATTAAGGCACATCAGAAGATAAACTCAGAACTGGAAGAAGGAAACGAGCTGGCAGATAGGGAAGCAAAAGAAGCAGCAAGAATTGAGGTCATAACTGAGGCAGCCCTGATTCCAGAGGGGCAAATTTCCCCTAAAGGTAAGCCAAGATACAACAAACTAGAAAAAAAATTAATCTATGAGCAAAAAGGAGACTATAACCAAGAGGGATGGGCCACCATAGAAGGAAAATTAGTTCTACCCTCCTATTTATTATGGTCCCTAATAAAGGAAGAACACCAGAAAACCATTGGGGTATTGATGCTCTATCATAACTAGACATTTACAACTCGACAATGTGACCTTTGCCTCCAGACAACCCCAAAAATACTCCCAAACCAAAGCTTAGCCAGATTAGGAAGGGTCATGGGCCGGAGCAGCAATGGCAGATTGATTGTACAGAATTGCCAAGAAAAGGGGGGTATAAGTTTTTACTGGTGCTAACAGATACCTTTTCAGGACGGCCAGAAGCATTCCCCACCAGGACTTCTAAAGCTCAAGAAGTAACTAAGGTATTGGTACAAGAAAACATACCACGCTTTAGAGTCCTGGCCACAATCTCCTCAAATAGAGGACCACATTTTATTGTAAAATTCGTGCAACAAGTTAGCCAATACTTGAACATAGACTGAGAACTTCACACCCCATATAACCCACAATCAAGTGGTCAGGTAAAAAAAAAATGAATCATTTGATCAAACAACAAATTGTACAATTGGGACAAGAAGCTAATTTGTCATGGACTCAATCCCTCCCATTAGCACTACTGCAGATCCGAACCAAACCCAAGACTAAAGAAAAGCTAAACCACTTTGAATTGCTTTATGAAAAACCATATGGGGTGCGAAAGAGAATGTCTACCCAAGACATGTCACTAACCTCCTGTATGTTAAGTCTCTTAACTTGGTGTATCCAGCACCAATCACTAGCTAATAAACACAAGTCATAACTAGTGAAATACACTGTTTAGAAGACTTTATGTCACCCAATTATAATTCTATTAATTTTAGTTACTGTAAGTTTAATGATGTCTACTTTAACACTCATGTAGAATTCGAGGATGTTAAAACACATGGCCAGTCTGACATCACTCTCTAGAACTCATAGAATCTTACTGAAAGAGGACGGTCATGATAGTAGATCAGAATTTAAATCAAGACCCCTGTAGTAAAAGAATTTACTATATTTTAAGAAAAGGGGGGACTGAAGCAGAGATTTTTAGAGTTAGGTTAACAAAATGAATTAAGCATTTCTAATTTAGCTTGTAGAGTTATGCGTTGAATTTTCAACCTTTTACTTAAGAAACCTCTGCCTAGTACAAAGGGCATAGGAAAATGCAAATTTCGGAAGCTTCTTGCATAAAGAACAATACCAGAAGAAGCAAAGAACCCAGATAAAGAAGCTCCTCTGTCTCCAAGCCTATCAAGACTGACAGACCTACTCAGATAAGCACCAAAGGACCAAAAGCGCACGCGCAGAGAGGAAAAGTTCAAAAGTTCAATCATGAGGAAGACCACAATCTTCAGCTTCAGGACCACCAAGAGACCCCCCGTACGACCACCACAGCAAACCACGCATGCCCAGAAGGGCGTGGACTTACTTAGCATGAGAAGCGAGGACAGGCGGGGCCAGGGGTTGAATACGCATGAAAAAGTCGTGCAGTGTATTGCATATGGAACGACTTTAAGAATAAAAGTGTGGGTCAGACTGAGGCTCGGGGCACAAGTTTTGGAGAGCTATCTCACTTGGGCCAGGCGCTGACATACATACCCACTTCATAACTACCCCAGGTTATGGAGTCTATTTATTTATTCCGCGTATCGTTTCAGAGGTTTCTTGCCTTCGCCAGGCTGCAACGTGCCCGCTACTACCCAGAGCTGGGCAGGAGTGGGCAGAGAGCACGGCCATCTGCCAGCAGGTTGCAGCTTGCCCAGGAAAATGCAGTGTCCTTGGAATGTGCAGCAAATCTTATTTCCTGGCAAGGTCGGGCTAAGTGAGCAGTGCTGGTACACTTTCTCCTTGAGAACTGGAGCGGAAAAGCTTTTCGCTAAGATGTAGGCGACTAGAGAGGCAGAATACGCAGTTCCGGAGCTGGCCGAAAGCAAGTGCCGCTTCTCGGCGTCTTTCGGCAAAAGTGGCGCTCCGGAGGGCACCGCTGCCGCTCCAGTGATCTGTGCGCGAAGTAGCCGCTTCTTGTCCTCCGGCAGCCGGAGATCGCGGTAGCTTGCAAGAGGCGAAGAACGAAGCCGCGAAGAAGCCGGTTTGTGTGCGAAGCTCGCAGACAGCTGCGGACGGTGGCTGCTGCTCTCCTGCCTCTTGAATTCACTTTTGGCATGCCAATGGGAGGTGTTCCAGGACAAATTTCCTGGGTTTTGACGTAGTCGTCATGCATCCCAGCTTGGAAATTCTTGTTGCTCCCCAGAGGCTCCGAGATGCAGAGAGCACGGTGGCAACTGCTGAAAAGAAGGGCAACTGTGAGTTGGTCAAGAAGCATGAACCTAGGCAGCTGCCTGTGTTTGGCAAGGAGCAGCTGCTGCATGCTTGCAATTGCCTTCAGTGCGCACAGAAGCCCACTGCTCTGCTGCTTGGTTTTTGCATTCAGTCAATTGCACACTACGTAAATATATTAGGAAGTTTGTTAGACCATAGGTGCCCATGTAAATATGTTTGGAAGTTTGTTAGACTATTCGTACCCATGTAAATATATTTGGAAGTTTGTTAGTCTATAAGCACCCATGTAAAGATGTTCTGTAGATTACTCTATAGACTGCCATGTAAACATGTTCTGTAGACTGTTGTTTTTATAAGGATTGTTCAAATAAAACATCTTCTGTAAATCCTAGCTTTTGCCTATCTTTGGGAAAAAAATACTGTTTCTTTTTCAAATCTCAGTTCTCTTTGCAATGCCTTTGGGCCCAGGCAGCGTTTGCACACTTGTGCTTTCCACTTGTTCTGGGTTGCCGGGGCTGGAGGTCCCTGGCGGGGCTGGCACGGCCACCCCGGGGCTGGGGCTCCCTGTGCACAGCGGGTCCCACCGACACCACTCCTGGCACTGGGCACTGCTGCTCTTCCTGGGCTGGGCCAGAGCAGTGTCCCCAGGAGCAGAGCTGTCAGCAGCAGAGAGGGGGCTCTGACAGCAGTGGCCCCTGCAGCAATGGCCCAAAGCAGGCAGGAAGCCTTCAGCCACCCTTGCTGCTGGAGCCACGGGGACTCCTGGACCGGGAGGCGGCATCGGGCCACAGGCATGCCAAATCCACCTTCATGCTCTGAAGGCCATGGCAGCCTTGGGAACTGTGGGACCCGGATCTGGGCTGCTGCAGGGGCTGATGTTTAAGGCTTGGAGCCTCCAAAGGCTCCGGGCTTCGCTTGCCAGCCCGCCTTGCACTGCCCTGTGCCCGCACTGATCAAGAGACAAAAGCCAAGCCAGGGCATCCTCACCCTGCCCCCATTCCTGCTGCTGGCAGCGGCCACTGGCCCCTGTCCCCCACTCGGCTGACAGCTGGAGGGGCAGGGCAGGCTGTGCTGGGCAGGGGGCGGGGGGCTTTGGGCCTGTGGCTGCTGCTGCTGGGGGCCATGGGCCCACGTCTACCTTTCCCCTCTCTTCCCTCCTGTCACTTTCCCCATTTTCTCTCTCTGGGAGCTTGGCTTCTCTCCCTCCTGTCTGCAGGGTCAGCCGCCCCTGGGACCCTGCAGGAACTGCCTGAACTACAGGGAAGTGGGAGAGGACTCTTTCTCAGGAACTGTAGTCACAGGACAAGGGGGAATGGGATCAAACTGCAAGAGCTGGAATAGATTTGATGATGGGAAGAAGTTCTTTCCTGGGAGGGTGGTTGTCCCTGACACAGGGAGCAGTGCAGAGAGGCTGTGGATGCCCCATCGCCAGGAAGATCCAAGGCCAGCTTGGACAGGGTCCAGAGCAACCTGGTGTGGTGGGAAGTTGCTCAGGTTGAAAGCAGATGATCCTTAGGGGCCCTTGCAAGCCAAAGCATTCAAGGATTTGATCATTCCATGATCCCCATCTCTCCGTCTGGAGTGGCCCTGAAACTTCTGTGACATCACAGCTCCCAGCGTGTTGCAGGAGGAAGGTCCAGGTCCTGGAAACGAGCACAGCAGACACTTCACCTGCTGCCAGCGGCCAGTTCTCCCTCGCCCTTCGCTCTGCCCGTCAGTGCCGAGCTGCTGCTGCTGCCTGGGCTTTTCCCGACGCCTGCTCTGAAGCCAATCCCGGCTGGATGGGCACTGCTGCCCCAGTGGAGGTACAGTGCCATTCCAGGGAGGGGGGCACCCTGCTTGGGCAGGCTGCAGCCATGTGGGAATGGATGGGGTGGGACAGCAAGCCCAGCGTGAGATTGTGCTGCCTCTTGCAGACGGTCAGAGACACCCTGGAGGAGATGGAAGTGGACATGGTGGTGCATGGAGAAGAAATGATGGAGGTGGACACAGAAGACACTGCCGAGGACATGGAGGTGGACGTGGAGGACGACATCGAGGAAATGGAGGTTGATGAGAAGGATGAGGAGGAGCCCATGGTCCTCGGATGAAGATGGAGCCCCACGAGCAAGAGAAGCAGATGCTTCCCACGCCCAGCCCACCTGAGCCACTGCTGGCAGCAGAGTCCAGCGCTGCTGCATCCTTTCCTCCAGGACTGAGGGAGATGAGGGACTCAGATATGACCCCTTTGTAATTACGTTTTATGTTTAGAGGTTTTCTGTAAATATGTTTTAACGTTTGTAACGCTATAGGCTCCCGTGTAAATATGTTAGCAAGTTTATTAGTCTATAGGCTCCCATGTAAATATGTTTGGAAGTTTGTTAGACTATAGGTACCCATGTACATATGTTTGGAAGTTTGTTAGTCTATAAGCACCCATGTAAAGATGTTCTGTAGATTGTTACTCTATAGGCTGCCATGTAAACATGTTCTGTAGACTGTTGTTTTTATAAGGATTGTCCAAATAAAACATCTTCTGTAAATCCTAGCTTTTGCCTATCTTTGGGAAAAAAATACTGTTTCTTTTTCAAATCTCAGTTCTCTTTGCAATGCCTTTGGGCCCAGGCGGCGTTTGCACACTTGTGCTTTCCACTTGTTCTGGGTTGCCGGGGCTGGAGGTCCCTGGCGGGGCTGGCACGGCCACCCCGGGGCTGGGGCTCCCTGTGCACAGCGGGTCCCACCGACACCACTCCTGGCACTGGGCACTGCTGCTCTTCCTGGGCTGGGCCAGAGCAGTGTCCCCAGGAGCAGAGCTGTCAGCAGCAGAGAGGGGGCTCTGACAGCAGTGGCCCCTGCAGCAATGGCCCAAAGCAGGCAGGAAGCCTTCAGCCACCCTTGCTGCTGGAGCCACGGGGACTCCTGGACCGGGAGGCGGCATCGGGCCACAGGCATGCCAAATCCACCTTCATGCTCTGAAGGCCATGGCAGCCTTGGGAACTGCGGGACCCGGATCTGGGCTGCTGCAGGGGCTGATGTTTAAGGCTTGGAGCCTCCAAAGGCTCCGGGCTTCGCTTGCCAGCCCGCCTTGCACTGCCCTGTGCCCGCACTGATCAAGAGACGAAAGCCAAGCCAGGGCATCCTCACCCTGCCCCCATTCCTGCTGCTGGCAGCGGCCACTGGCCCCTGTCCCCCACTCGGCTGACAGCTGGAGGGGCAGGGCAGGCTGTGCTGGGCAGGGGGCGGGGGGCTTTGGGCCTGTGGCTGCTGCTGCTGGGGGCCATGGGCCCACGTCTACCTTTCCCCTCTCTTCCCTCCTGTCACTTTCCCCATTTTCTCTCTCTGGGAGCTTGGCTTCTCTCCCTCCTGTCTGCAGGGTCAGCCGCACCTGGGACCCTGCAGGAACTGCCTGAACTACAGGGAAGTGGGAGAGGACTCTTTCTCAGGAACTGTAGTCACAGGACAAGGGAGAATGGGATCAAACTGCAAGAGCTGGAATAGATTTGATGATGGGAAGAAGTTCTTTCCTGGGAGGGTGGTTGTCCCTGACACAGGGAGCAGTGCAGAGAGGCTGTGGATGCCCCATCGCCAGGAAGATCCAAGGCCAGCTTGGACAGGGTCCAGAGCAACCTGGTGTGGTGGGAAGTTGCTCAGGTTGAAAGCAGATGATCCTTAGGGGCCCTTGCAAGCCAAAGCATTCAAGGATTTGATCATTCCATGATCCCCATCTCTCCGTCTGGAGTGGCCCTGAAACTTCTGTGACATCACAGCTCCCAGCGTGTTGCAGGAGGAAGGTCCAGGTCCTGGAAACGAGCACAGCAGACACTTCACCTGCTGCCAGCGGCCAGTTCTCCCTCGCCCTTCGCTCTGCCCGTCAGTGCCGAGCTGCTGCTGCTGCCTGGGCTTTTCCCGACGCCTGCTCTGAAGCCAATCCCGGCTGGATGGGCACTGCTGCCCCAGTGGAGGTACAGTGCCATTCCAGGGAGGGGGGCACCCTGCTTGGGCAGGCTGCAGCCATGTGGGAATGGATGGGGTGGGACAGCAAGCCCAGCGTGAGATTGTGCTGCCTCTTGCAGACGGTCAGAGACACCCTGGAGGAGATGGAAGTGGACATGGTGGTGCATGGAGAAGAAATGATGGAGGTGGACACAGAAGACACTGCCGAGGACATGGAGGTGGACGTGGAGGACGACATCGAGGAAATGGAGGTTGATGAGAAGGATGAGGAGGAGCCCATGGTCCTCGGATGAAGATGGAGCCCCACGAGCAAGAGAAGCAGATGCTTCCCACGCCCAGCCCACCTGAGCCACTGCTGGCAGCAGAGTCCAGCGCTGCTGCATCCTTTCCTCCAGGACTGAGGGAGATGAGGGACTCAGATATGACCCCTTTGTAATTACGTTTTATGTTTAGAGGTTTTCTGTAAATATGTTTTAACGTTTGTAACGCTATAGGCTCCCATGTAAATATGTTAGCAAGTTTGTTAGTCTATAGGCTCCCATGTAAATATGTTTGGAAGTTTGTTAGTCTATAAGCACCCATGTAAAGATGTTCTGTAGATTGTTACTCTATAGGCTGCCATGTAAACATGTTCTGTAGACTGTTGTTTTTATAAGGATTGTCCAAATAAAACATCTTCTGTAAATCCTAGCTTTTGCCTATCTTTGGGAAAAAAATACTGTTTCTTTTTCAAATCTCAGTTCTCTTTGCAATGCCTTTGGGCCCAGGCGGCGTTTGCACACTTGTGCTTTCCACTTGTTCTGGGTTGCCGGGGCTGGAGGTCCCTGGCGGGGCTGGCACGGCCACCCCGGGGCTGGGGCTCCCTGTGCACAGGGGGTCCCACCGACACCACTCCTGGCACTGGGCACTGCTGCTCTTCCTGGGCTGGGCCAGAGCAGTGTCCCCAGGAGCAGAGCTGTCAGCAGCAGAGAGGGGGCTCTGACAGCAGTGGCCCCTGCAGCAATGGCCCAAAGCAGGCAGGAAGCCTTCAGCCACCCTTGCTGCTGGAGCCACGGGGACTCCTGGACCGGGAGGCGGCATCGGGCCACAGGCATGCCAAATCCACCTTCATGCTCTGAAGGCCATGGCAGCCTTGGGAACTGCGGGACCCGGATCTGGGCTGCTGCAGGGGCTGATGTTTAAGGCTTGGAGCCTCCAAAGGCTCCGGGCTTCGCTTGCCAGCCCGCCTTGCACTGCCCTGTGCCCGCACTGATCAAGAGACGAAAGCCAAGCCAGGGCATCCTCACCCTGCCCCCATTCCTGCTGCTGGCAGCGGCCACTGGCCCCTGTCCCCCACTCGGCTGACAGCTGGAGGGGCAGGGCAGGCTGTGCTGGGCAGGGGGCGGGGGGCTTTGGGCCTGTGGCTGCTGCTGCTGGGGGCCATGGGCCCACGTCTACCTTTCCCCTCTCTTCCCTCCTGTCACTTTCCCCATTTTCTCTCTCTGGGAGCTTGGCTTCTCTCCCTCCTGTCTGCAGGGTCAGCCGCCCCTGGGACCCTGCAGGAACTGCCTGAACTACAGGGAAGTGGGAGAGGACTCTTTCTCAGGAACTGTAGTCACAGGACAAGGGAGAATGGGATCAAACTGCAAGAGCTGGAATAGATTTGATGATGGGAAGAAGTTCTTTCCTGGGAGGGTGGTTGTCCCTGACACAGGGAGCAGTGCAGAGAGGCTGTGGATGCCCCATCGCCAGGAAGATCCAAGGCCAGCTTGGACAGGGTCCAGAGCAACCTGGTGTGGTGGGAAGTTGCTCAGGTTGAAAGCAGATGATCCTTAGGGGCCCTTGCAAGCCAAAGCATTCAAGGATTTGATCATTCCATGATCCCCATCTCTCCGTCTGGAGTGGCCCTGAAACTTCTGTGACATCACAGCTCCCAGCGTGTTGCAGGAGGAAGGTCCAGGTCCTGGAAACGAGCACAGCAGACACTTCACCTGCTGCCAGCGGCCAGTTCTCCCTCGCCCTTCGCTCTGCCCGTCAGTGCCGAGCTGCTGCTGCTGCCTGGGCTTTTCCCGACGCCTGCTCTGAAGCCAATCCCGGCTGGATGGGCACTGCTGCCCCAGTGGAGGTACAGTGCCATTCCAGGGAGGGGGGCACCCTGCTTGGGCAGGCTGCAGCCATGTGGGAATGGATGGGGTGGGACAGCAAGCCCAGCGTGAGATTGTGCTGCCTCTTGCAGACGGTCAGAGACACCCTGGAGGAGATGGAAGTGGACATGGTGGTGCATGGAGAAGAAATGATGGAGGTGGACACAGAAGACACTGCCGAGGACATGGAGGTGGACGTGGAGGACGACATCGAGGAAATGGAGGTTGATGAGAAGGATGAGGAGGAGCCCATGGTCCTCGGATGAAGATGGAGCCCCACGAGCAAGAGAAGCAGATGCTTCCCACGCCCAGCCCACCTGAGCCACTGCTGGCAGCAGAGTCCAGCGCTGCTGCATCCTTTCCTCCAGGACTGAGGGAGATGAGGGACTCAGATATGACCCCTTTGTAATTACGTTTTATGTTTAGAGGTTTTCTGTAAATATGTTTTAACGTTTGTAACGCTATAGGCTCCCGTGTAAATATGTTAGCAAGTTTATTAGTCTATAGGCTCCCATGTAAATATGTTTGGAAGTTTGTTAGACTATAGGTACCCATGTACATATGTTTGGAAGTTTGTTAGTCTATAAGCACCCATGTAAAGATGTTCTGTAGATTGTTACTCTATAGGCTGCCATGTAAACATGTTCTGTAGACTGTTGTTTTTATAAGGATTGTCCAAATAAAACATCTTCTGTAAATCCTAGCTTTTGCCTATCTTTGGGAAAAAAATACTGTTTCTTTTTCAAATCTCAGTTCTCTTTGCAATGCCTTTGGGCCCAGGCGGCGTTTGCACACTTGTGCTTTCCACTTGTTCTGGGTTGCCGGGGCTGGAGGTCCCTGGCGGGGCTGGCACGGCCACCCCGGGGCTGGGGCTCCCTGTGCACAGCGGGTCCCACCGACACCACTCCTGGCACTGGGCACTGCTGCTCTTCCTGGGCTGGGCCAGAGCAGTGTCCCCAGGAGCAGAGCTGTCAGCAGCAGAGAGGGGGCTCTGACAGCAGTGGCCCCTGCAGCAATGGCCCAAAGCAGGCAGGAAGCCTTCAGCCACCCTTGCTGCTGGAGCCACGGGGACTCCTGGACCGGGAGGCGGCATCGGGCCACAGGCATGCCAAATCCACCTTCATGCTCTGAAGGCCATGGCAGCCTTGGGAACTGTGGGACCCGGATCTGGGCTGCTGCAGGGGCTGATGTTTAAGGCTTGGAGCCTCCAAAGGCTCCGGGCTTCGCTTGCCAGCCCGCCTTGCACTGCCCTGTGCCCGCACTGATCAAGAGACGAAAGCCTAGCCAGGGCATCCTCACCCTGCCCCCATTCCTGCTGCTGGCAGCGGCCACTGGCCCCTGTCCCCCACTCGGCTGACAGCTGGAGGGGCAGGGCAGGCTGTGCTGGGCAGGGGGCGGGGGGCTTTGGGCCTGTGGCTGCTGCTGCTGGGGGCCATGGGCCCACGTCTACCTTTCCCCTCTCTTCCCTCCTGTCACTTTCCCCATTTTCTCTCTCTGGGAGCTTGGCTTCTCTCCCTCCTGTCTGCAGGGTCAGCCGCACCTGGGACCCTGCAGGAACTGCCTGAACTACAGGGAAGTGGGAGAGGACTCTTTCTCAGGAACTGTAGTCACAGGACAAGGGAGAATGGGATCAAACTGCAAGAGCTGGAATAGATTTGATGATGGGAAGAAGTTCTTTCCTGGGAGGGTGGTTGTCCCTGACACAGGGAGCAGTGCAGAGAGGCTGTGGATGCCCCATCGCCAGGAAGATCCAAGGCCAGCTTGGACAGGGTCCAGAGCAACCTGGTGTGGTGGGAAGTTGCTCAGGTTGAAAGCAGATGATCCTTAGGGGCCCTTGCAAGCCAAAGCATTCAAGGATTTGATCATTCCATGATCCCCATCTCTCCGTCTGGAGTGGCCCTGAAACTTCTGTGACATCACAGCTCCCAGCGTGTTGCAGGAGGAAGGTCCAGGTCCTGGAAACGAGCACAGCAGACACTTCACCTGCTGCCAGCGGCCAGTTCTCCCTCGCCCTTCGCTCTGCCCGTCAGTGCCGAGCTGCTGCTGCTGCCTGGGCTTTTCCCGACGCCTGCTCTGAAGCCAATCCCGGCTGGATGGGCACTGCTGCCCCAGTGGAGGTACAGTGCCATTCCAGGGAGGGGGGCACCCTGCTTGGGCAGGCTGCAGCCATGTGGGAATGGATGGGGTGGGACAGCAAGCCCAGCGTGAGATTGTGCTGCCTCTTGCAGACGGTCAGAGACACCCTGGAGGAGATGGAAGTGGACATGGTGGTGCATGGAGAAGAAATGATGGAGGTGGACACAGAAGACACTGCCGAGGACATGGAGGTGGACGTGGAGGACGACATCGAGGAAATGGAGGTTGATGAGAAGGATGAGGAGGAGCCCATGGTCCTCGGATGAAGATGGAGCCCCACGAGCAAGAGAAGCAGATGCTTCCCACGCCCAGCCCACCTGAGCCACTGCTGGCAGCAGAGTCCAGCGCTGCTGCATCCTTTCCTCCAGGACTGAGGGAGATGAGGGACTCAGATATGACCCCTTTGTAATTACGTTTTATGTTTAGAGGTTTTCTGTAAATATGTTTTAACGTTTGTAACGCTATAGGCTCCCGTGTAAATATGTTAGCAAGTTTGTTAGTCTATAGGTACCCATGTACATATGTTTGGAAGTTTGTTAGTCTATAAGCACCCATGTAAAGATGTTCTGTAGATTGTTACTCTATAGGCTGCCATGTAAACATGTTCTGTAGACTGTTGTTTTTATAAGGATTGTCCAAATAAAACATCTTCTGTAAATCCTAGCTTTTGCCTATCTTTGGGAAAAAAATACTGTTTCTTTTTCAAATCTCAGTTCTCTTTGCAATGCCTTTGGGCCCAGGCGGCGTTTGCACACTTGTGCTTTCCACTTGTTCTGGGTTGCCGGGGCTGGAGGTCCCTGGCGGGGCTGGCACGGCCACCCCGGGGCTGGGGCTCCCTGTGCACAGGGGGTCCCACCGACACCACTCCTGGCACTGGGCACTGCTGCTCTTCCTGGGCTGGGCCAGAGCAGTGTCCCCAGGAGCAGAGCTGTCAGCAGCAGAGAGGGGGCTCTGACAGCAGTGGCCCCTGCAGCAATGGCCCAAAGCAGGCAGGAAGCCTTCAGCCACCCTTGCTGCTGGAGCCACGGGGACTCCTGGACCGGGAGGCGGCATCGGGCCACAGGCATGCCAAATCCACCTTCATGCTCTGAAGGCCATGGCAGCCTTGGGAACTGCGGGACCCGGATCTGGGCTGCTGCAGGGGCTGATGTTTAAGGCTTGGAGCCTCCAAAGGCTCCGGGCTTCGCTTGCCAGCCCGCCTTGCACTGCCCTGTGCCCGCACTGATCAAGAGACGAAAGCCAAGCCAGGGCATCCTCACCCTGCCCCCATTCCTGCTGCTGGCAGCGGCCACTGGCCCCTGTCCCCCACTCGGCTGACAGCTGGAGGGGCAGGGCAGGCTGTGCTGGGCAGGGGGCGGGGGGCTTTGGGCCTGTGGCTGCTGCTGCTGGGGGCCATGGGCCCACGTCTACCTTTCCCCTCTCTTCCCTCCTGTCACTTTCCCCATTTTCTCTCTCTGGGAGCTTGGCTTCTCTCCCTCCTGTCTGCAGGGTCAGCCGCCCCTGGGACCCTGCAGGAACTGCCTGAACTACAGGGAAGTGGGAGAGGACTCTTTCTCAGGAACTGTAGTCACAGGACAAGGGAGAATGGGATCAAACTGCAAGAGCTGGAATAGATTTGATGATGGGAAGAAGTTCTTTCCTGGGAGGGTGGTTGTCCCTGACACAGGGAGCAGTGCAGAGAGGCTGTGGATGCCCCATCGCCAGGAAGATCCAAGGCCAGCTTGGACAGGGTCCAGAGCAACCTGGTGTGGTGGGAAGTTGCTCAGGTTGAAAGCAGATGATCCTTAGGGGCCCTTGCAAGCCAAAGCATTCAAGGATTTGATCATTCCATGATCCCCATCTCTCCGTCTGGAGTGGCCCTGAAACTTCTGTGACATCACAGCTCCCAGCGTGTTGCAGGAGGAAGGTCCAGGTCCTGGAAACGAGCACAGCAGACACTTCACCTGCTGCCAGCGGCCAGTTCTCCCTCGCCCTTCGCTCTGCCCGTCAGTGCCGAGCTGCTGCTGCTGCCTGGGCTTTTCCCGACGCCTGCTCTGAAGCCAATCCCGGCTGGATGGGCACTGCTGCCCCAGTGGAGGTACAGTGCCATTCCAGGGAGGGGGGCACCCTGCTTGGGCAGGCTGCAGCCATGTGGGAATGGATGGGGTGGGACAGCAAGCCCAGCGTGAGATTGTGCTGCCTCTTGCAGACGGTCAGAGACACCCTGGAGGAGATGGAAGTGGACATGGTGGTGCATGGAGAAGAAATGATGGAGGTGGACACAGAAGACACTGCCGAGGACATGGAGGTGGACGTGGAGGACGACATCGAGGAAATGGAGGTTGATGAGAAGGATGAGGAGGAGCCCATGGTCCTCGGATGAAGATGGAGCCCCACGAGCAAGAGAAGCAGATGCTTCCCACGCCCAGCCCACCTGAGCCACTGCTGGCAGCAGAGTCCAGCGCTGCTGCATCCTTTCCTCCAGGACTGAGGGAGATGAGGGACTCAGATATGACCCCTTTGTAATTACGTTTTATGTTTAGAGGTTTTCTGTAAATATGTTTTAACGTTTGTAACGCTATAGGCTCCCGTGTAAATATGTTAGCAAGTTTATTAGTCTATAGGCTCCCATGTAAATATGTTTGGAAGTTTGTTAGACTATAGGTACCCATGTACATATGTTTGGAAGTTTGTTAGTCTATAAGCACCCATGTAAAGATGTTCTGTAGATTGTTACTCTATAGGCTGCCATGTAAACATGTTCTGTAGACTGTTGTTTTTATAAGGATTGTCCAAATAAAACATCTTCTGTAAATCCTAGCTTTTGCCTATCTTTGGGAAAAAAATACTGTTTCTTTTTCAAATCTCAGTTCTCTTTGCAATGCCTTTGGGCCCAGGCGGCGTTTGCACACTTGTGCTTTCCACTTGTTCTGGGTTGCCGGGGCTGGAGGTCCCTGGCGGGGCTGGCACGGCCACCCCGGGGCTGGGGCTCCCTGTGCACAGCGGGTCCCACCGACACCACTCCTGGCACTGGGCACTGCTGCTCTTCCTGGGCTGGGCCAGAGCAGTGTCCCCAGGAGCAGAGCTGTCAGCAGCAGAGAGGGGGCTCTGACAGCAGTGGCCCCTGCAGCAATGGCCCAAAGCAGGCAGGAAGCCTTCAGCCACCCTTGCTGCTGGAGCCACGGGGACTCCTGGACCGGGAGGCGGCATCGGGCCACAGGCATGCCAAATCCACCTTCATGCTCTGAAGGCCATGGCAGCCTTGGGAACTGCGGGACCCGGATCTGGGCTGCTGCAGGGGCTGATGTTTAAGGCTTGGAGCCTCCAAAGGCTCCGGGCTTCGCTTGCCAGCCCGCCTTGCACTGCCCTGTGCCCGCACTGATCAAGAGACGAAAGCCTAGCCAGGGCATCCTCACCCTGCCCCCATTCCTGCTGCTGGCAGCGGCCACTGGCCCCTGTCCCCCACTCGGCTGACAGCTGGAGGGGCAGGGCAGGCTGTGCTGGGCAGGGGGCGGGGGGCTTTGGGCCTGTGGCTGCTGCTGCTGGGGGCCATGGGCCCACGTCTACCTTTCCCCTCTCTTCCCTCCTGTCACTTTCCCCATTTTCTCTCTCTGGGAGCTTGGCTTCTCTCCCTCCTGTCTGCAGGGTCAGCCGCACCTGGGACCCTGCAGGAACTGCCTGAACTACAGGGAAGTGGGAGAGGACTCTTTCTCAGGAACTGTAGTCACAGGACAAGGGAGAATGGGATCAAACTGCAAGAGCTGGAATAGATTTGATGATGGGAAGAAGTTCTTTCCTGGGAGGGTGGTTGTCCCTGACACAGGGAGCAGTGCAGAGAGGCTGTGGATGCCCCATCGCCAGGAAGATCCAAGGCCAGCTTGGACAGGGTCCAGAGCAACCTGGTGTGGTGGGAAGTTGCTCAGGTTGAAAGCAGATGATCCTTAGGGGCCCTTGCAAGCCAAAGCATTCAAGGATTTGATCATTCCATGATCCCCATCTCTCCGTCTGGAGTGGCCCTGAAACTTCTGTGACATCACAGCTCCCAGCGTGTTGCAGGAGGAAGGTCCAGGTCCTGGAAACGAGCACAGCAGACACTTCACCTGCTGCCAGCGGCCAGTTCTCCCTCGCCCTTCGCTCTGCCCGTCAGTGCCGAGCTGCTGCTGCTGCCTGGGCTTTTCCCGACGCCTGCTCTGAAGCCAATCCCGGCTGGATGGGCACTGCTGCCCCAGTGGAGGTACAGTGCCATTCCAGGGAGGGGGGCACCCTGCTTGGGCAGGCTGCAGCCATGTGGGAATGGATGGGGTGGGACAGCAAGCCCAGCGTGAGATTGTGCTGCCTCTTGCAGACGGTCAGAGACACCCTGGAGGAGATGGAAGTGGACATGGTGGTGCATGGAGAAGAAATGATGGAGGTGGACACAGAAGACACTGCCGAGGACATGGAGGTGGACGTGGAGGACGACATCGAGGAAATGGAGGTTGATGAGAAGGATGAGGAGGAGCCCATGGTCCTCGGATGAAGATGGAGCCCCACGAGCAAGAGAAGCAGATGCTTCCCACGCCCAGCCCACCTGAGCCACTGCTGGCAGCAGAGTCCAGCGCTGCTGCATCCTTTCCTCCAGGACTGAGGGAGATGAGGGACTCAGATATGACCCCTTTGTAATTACGTTTTATGTTTAGAGGTTTTCTGTAAATATGTTTTAACGTTTGTAACGCTATAGGCTCCCGTGTAAATATGTTAGCAAGTTTATTAGTCTATAGGCTCCCATGTAAATATGTTTGGAAGTTTGTTAGACTATAGGTACCCATGTACATATGTTTGGAAGTTTGTTAGTCTATAAGCACCCATGTAAAGATGTTCTGTAGATTGTTACTCTATAGGCTGCCATGTAAACATGTTCTGTAGACTGTTGTTTTTATAAGGATTGTCCAAATAAAACATCTTCTGTAAATCCTAGCTTTTGCCTATCTTTGGGAAAAAAATACTGTTTCTTTTTCAAATCTCAGTTCTCTTTGCAATGCCTTTGGGCCCAGGCGGCGTTTGCACACTTGTGCTTTCCACTTGTTCTGGGTTGCCGGGGCTGGAGGTCCCTGGCGGGGCTGGCACGGCCACCCCGGGGCTGGGGCTCCCTGTGCACAGCGGGTCCCACCGACACCACTCCTGGCACTGGGCACTGCTGCTCTTCCTGGGCTGGGCCAGAGCAGTGTCCCCAGGAGCAGAGCTGTCAGCAGCAGAGAGGGGGCTCTGACAGCAGTGGCCCCTGCAGCAATGGCCCAAAGCAGGCAGGAAGCCTTCAGCCACCCTTGCTGCTGGAGCCACGGGGACTCCTGGACCGGGAGGCGGCATCGGGCCACAGGCATGCCAAATCCACCTTCATGCTCTGAAGGCCATGGCAGCCTTGGGAACTGCGGGACCCGGATCTGGGCTGCTGCAGGGGCTGATGTTTAAGGCTTGGAGCCTCCAAAGGCTCCGGGCTTCGCTTGCCAGCCCGCCTTGCACTGCCCTGTGCCCGCACTGATCAAGAGACGAAAGCCTAGCCAGGGCATCCTCACCCTGCCCCATTCCTGCTGCTGGCAGCGGCCACTGGCCCCTGTCCCCCACTCGGCTGACAGCTGGAGGGGCAGGGCAGGCTGTGCTGGGCAGGGGGCGGGGGGCTTTGGGCCTGTGGCTGCTGCTGCTGGGGGCCATGGGCCCACGTCTACCTTTCCCCTCTCTTCCCTCCTGTCACTTTCCCCATTTTCTCTCTCTGGGAGCTTGGCTTCTCTCCCTCCTGTCTGCAGGGTCAGCCGCACCTGGGACCCTGCAGGAACTGCCTGAACTACAGGGAAGTGGGAGAGGACTCTTTCTCAGGAACTGTAGTCACAGGACAAGGGGGAATGGGATCAAACTGCAAGAGCTGGAATAGATTTGATGATGGGAAGAAGTTCTTTCCTGGGAGGGTGGTTGTCCCTGACACAGGGAGCAGTGCAGAGAGGCTGTGGATGCCCCATCGCCAGGAAGATCCAAGGCCAGCTTGGACAGGGTCCAGAGCAACCTGGTGTGGTGGGAAGTTGCTCAGGTTGAAAGCAGATGATCCTTAGGGGCCCTTGCAAGCCAAAGCATTCAAGGATTTGATCATTCCATGATCCCCATCTCTCCGTCTGGAGTGGCCCTGAAACTTCTGTGACATCACAGCTCCCAGCGTGTTGCAGGAGGAAGGTCCAGGTCCTGGAAACGAGCACAGCAGACACTTCACCTGCTGCCAGCGGCCAGTTCTCCCTCGCCCTTCGCTCTGCCCGTCAGTGCCGAGCTGCTGCTGCTGCCTGGGCTTTTCCCGACGCCTGCTCTGAAGCCAATCCCGGCTGGATGGGCACTGCTGCCCCAGTGGAGGTACAGTGCCATTCCAGGGAGGGGGGCACCCTGCTTGGGCAGGCTGCAGCCATGTGGGAATGGATGGGGTGGGACAGCAAGCCCAGCGTGAGATTGTGCTGCCTCTTGCAGACGGTCAGAGACACCCTGGAGGAGATGGAAGTGGACATGGTGGTGCATGGAGAAGAAATGATGGAGGTGGACACAGAAGACACTGCCGAGGACATGGAGGTGGACGTGGAGGACGACATCGAGGAAATGGAGGTTGATGAGAAGGATGAGGAGGAGCCCATGGTCCTCGGATGAAGATGGAGCCCCACGAGCAAGAGAAGCAGATGCTTCCCACGCCCAGCCCACCTGAGCCACTGCTGGCAGCAGAGTCCAGCGCTGCTGCATCCTTTCCTCCAGGACTGAGGGAGATGAGGGACTCAGATATGACCCCTTTGTAATTACGTTTTATGTTTAGAGGTTTTCTGTAAATATGTTTTAACGTTTGTAACGCTATAGGCTCCCGTGTAAATATGTTAGCAAGTTTATTAGTCTATAGGCTCCCATGTAAATATGTTTGGAAGTTTGTTAGACTATAGGTACCCATGTACATATGTTTGGAAGTTTGTTAGTCTATAAGCACCCATGTAAAGATGTTCTGTAGATTGTTACTCTATAGGCTGCCATGTAAACATGTTCTGTAGACTGTTGTTTTTATAAGGATTGTCCAAATAAAACATCTTCTGTAAATCCTAGCTTTTGCCTATCTTTGGGAAAAAAATACTGTTTCTTTTTCAAATCTCAGTTCTCTTTGCAATGCCTTTGGGCCCAGGCGGCGTTTGCACACTTGTGCTTTCCACTTGTTCTGGGTTGCCGGGGCTGGAGGTCCCTGGCGGGGCTGGCACGGCCACCCCGGGGCTGGGGCTCCCTGTGCACAGGGGTCCCACCGACACCACTCCTGGCACTGGGCACTGCTGCTCTTCCTGGGCTGGGCCAGAGCAGTGTCCCCAGGAGCAGAGCTGTCAGCAGCAGAGAGGGGGCTCTGACAGCAGTGGCCCCTGCAGCAATGGCCCAAAGCAGGCAGGAAGCCTTCAGCCACCCTTGCTGCTGGAGCCACGGGGACTCCTGGACCGGGAGGCGGCATCGGGCCACAGGCATGCCAAATCCACCTTCATGCTCTGAAGGCCATGGCAGCCTTGGGAACTGCGGGACCCGGATCTGGGCTGCTGCAGGGGCTGATGTTTAAGGCTTGGAGCCTCCAAAGGCTCCGGGCTTCGCTTGCCAGCCCGCCTTGCACTGCCCTGTGCCCGCACTGATCAAGAGACGAAAGCCAAGCCAGGGCATCCTCACCCTGCCCCCATTCCTGCTGCTGGCAGCGGCCACTGGCCCCTGTCCCCCACTCGGCTGACAGCTGGAGGGGCAGGGCAGGCTGTGCTGGGCAGGGGGCGGGGGGCTTTGGGCCTGTGGCTGCTGCTGCTGGGGGCCATGGGCCCACGTCTACCTTTCCCCTCTCTTCCCTCCTGTCACTTTCCCCATTTTCTCTCTCTGGGAGCTTGGCTTCTCTCCCTCCTGTCTGCAGGGTCAGCCGCACCTGGGACCCTGCAGGAACTGCCTGAACTACAGGGAAGTGGGAGAGGACTCTTTCTCAGGAACTGTAGTCACAGGACAAGGGGGAATGGGATCAAACTGCAAGAGCTGGAATAGATTTGATGATGGGAAGAAGTTCTTTCCTGGGAGGGTGGTTGTCCCTGACACAGGGAGCAGTGCAGAGAGGCTGTGGATGCCCCATCGCCAGGAAGATCCAAGGCCAGCTTGGACAGGGTCCAGAGCAACCTGGTGTGGTGGGAAGTTGCTCAGGTTGAAAGCAGATGATCCTTAGGGGCCCTTGCAAGCCAAAGCATTCAAGGATTTGATCATTCCATGATCCCCATCTCTCCGTCTGGAGTGGCCCTGAAACTTCTGTGACATCACAGCTCCCAGCGTGTTGCAGGAGGAAGGTCCAGGTCCTGGAAACGAGCACAGCAGACACTTCACCTGCTGCCAGCGGCCAGTTCTCCCTCGCCCTTCGCTCTGCCCGTCAGTGCCGAGCTGCTGCTGCTGCCTGGGCTTTTCCCGACGCCTGCTCTGAAGCCAATCCCGGCTGGATGGGCACTGCTGCCCCAGTGGAGGTACAGTGCCATTCCAGGGAGGGGGGCACCCTGCTTGGGCAGGCTGCAGCCATGTGGGAATGGATGGGGTGGGACAGCAAGCCCAGCGTGAGATTGTGCTGCCTCTTGCAGACGGTCAGAGACACCCTGGAGGAGATGGAAGTGGACATGGTGGTGCATGGAGAAGAAATGATGGAGGTGGACACAGAAGACACTGCCGAGGACATGGAGGTGGACGTGGAGGACGACATCGAGGAAATGGAGGTTGATGAGAAGGATGAGGAGGAGCCCATGGTCCTCGGATGAAGATGGAGCCCCACGAGCAAGAGAAGCAGATGCTTCCCACGCCCAGCCCACCTGAGCCACTGCTGGCAGCAGAGTCCAGCGCTGCTGCATCCTTTCCTCCAGGACTGAGGGAGATGAGGGACTCAGATATGACCCCTTTGTAATTACGTTTTATGTTTAGAGGTTTTCTGTAAATATGTTTTAACGTTTGTAACGCTATAGGCTCCCGTGTAAATATGTTAGCAAGTTTATTAGTCTATAGGCTCCCATGTAAATATGTTTGGAAGTTTGTTAGACTATAGGTACCCATGTACATATGTTTGGAAGTTTGTTAGTCTATAAGCACCCATGTAAAGATGTTCTGTAGATTGTTACTCTATAGGCTGCCATGTAAACATGTTCTGTAGACTGTTGTTTTTATAAGGATTGTCCAAATAAAACATCTTCTGTAAATCCTAGCTTTTGCCTATCTTTGGGAAAAAAATACTGTTTCTTTTTCAAATCTCAGTTCTCTTTGCAATGCCTTTGGGCCCAGGCGGCGTTTGCACACTTGTGCTTTCCACTTGTTCTGGGTTGCCGGGGCTGGAGGTCCCTGGCGGGGCTGGCACGGCCACCCCGGGGCTGGGGCTCCCTGTGCACAGGGGGTCCCACCGACACCACTCCTGGCACTGGGCACTGCTGCTCTTCCTGGGCTGGGCCAGAGCAGTGTCCCCAGGAGCAGAGCTGTCAGCAGCAGAGAGGGGGCTCTGACAGCAGTGGCCCCTGCAGCAATGGCCCAAAGCAGGCAGGAAGCCTTCAGCCACCCTTGCTGCTGGAGCCACGGGGACTCCTGGACCGGGAGGCGGCATCGGGCCACAGGCATGCCAAATCCACCTTCATGCTCTGAAGGCCATGGCAGCCTTGGGAACTGCGGGACCCGGATCTGGGCTGCTGCAGGGGCTGATGTTTAAGGCTTGGAGCCTCCAAAGGCTCCGGGCTTCGCTTGCCAGCCCGCCTTGCACTGCCCTGTGCCCGCACTGATCAAGAGACGAAAGCCTAGCCAGGGCATCCTCACCCTGCCCCCATTCCTGCTGCTGGCAGCGGCCACTGGCCCCTGTCCCCCACTCGGCTGACAGCTGGAGGGGCAGGGCAGGCTGTGCTGGGCAGGGGGCGGGGGGGCTTTGGGCCTGTGGCTGCTGCTGCTGGGGGCCATGGGCCCACGTCTACCTTTCCCCTCTCTTCCCTCCTGTCACTTTCCCCATTTTCTCTCTCTGGGAGCTTGGCTTCTCTCCCTCCTGTCTGCAGGGTCAGCCGCACCTGGGACCCTGCAGGAACTGCCTGAACTACAGGGAAGTGGGAGAGGACTCTTTCTCAGGAACTGTAGTCACAGGACAAGGGAGAATGGGATCAAACTGCAAGAGCTGGAATAGATTTGATGATGGGAAGAAGTTCTTTCCTGGGAGGGTGGTTGTCCCTGACACAGGGAGCAGTGCAGAGAGGCTGTGGATGCCCCATCGCCAGGAAGATCCAAGGCCAGCTTGGACAGGGTCCAGAGCAACCTGGTGTGGTGGGAAGTTGCTCAGGTTGAAAGCAGATGATCCTTAGGGGCCCTTGCAAGCCAAAGCATTCAAGGATTTGATCATTCCATGATCCCCATCTCTCCGTCTGGAGTGGCCCTGAAACTTCTGTGACATCACAGCTCCCAGCGTGTTGCAGGAGGAAGGTCCAGGTCCTGGAAACGAGCACAGCAGACACTTCACCTGCTGCCAGCGGCCAGTTCTCCCTCGCCCTTCGCTCTGCCCGTCAGTGCCGAGCTGCTGCTGCTGCCTGGGCTTTTCCCGACGCCTGCTCTGAAGCCAATCCCGGCTGGATGGGCACTGCTGCCCCAGTGGAGGTACAGTGCCATTCCAGGGAGGGGGGCACCCTGCTTGGGCAGGCTGCAGCCATGTGGGAATGGATGGGGTGGGACAGCAAGCCCAGCGTGAGATTGTGCTGCCTCTTGCAGACGGTCAGAGACACCCTGGAGGAGATGGAAGTGGACATGGTGGTGCATGGAGAAGAAATGATGGAGGTGGACACAGAAGACACTGCCGAGGACATGGAGGTGGACGTGGAGGACGACATCGAGGAAATGGAGGTTGATGAGAAGGATGAGGAGGAGCCCATGGTCCTCGGATGAAGATGGAGCCCCACGAGCAAGAGAAGCAGATGCTTCCCACGCCCAGCCCACCTGAGCCACTGCTGGCAGCAGAGTCCAGCGCTGCTGCATCCTTTCCTCCAGGACTGAGGGAGATGAGGGACTCAGATATGACCCCTTTGTAATTACGTTTTATGTTTAGAGGTTTTCTGTAAATATGTTTTAACGTTTGTAACGCTATAGGCTCCCGTGTAAATATGTTAGCAAGTTTATTAGTCTATAGGCTCCCATGTAAATATGTTTGGAAGTTTGTTAGACTATAGGTACCCATGTACATATGTTTGGAAGTTTGTTAGTCTATAAGCACCCATGTAAAGATGTTCTGTAGATTGTTACTCTATAGGCTGCCATGTAAACATGTTCTGTAGACTGTTGTTTTTATAAGGATTGTCCAAATAAACATCTTCTGTAAATCTAGCTTTTGCCTATCTTTGGGAAAAAAATACTGTTTCTTTTTCAAATCTCAGTTCTCTTTGCAATGCCTTTGGGCCCAGGCGGCGTTTGCACACTTGTGCTTTCCACTTGTTCTGGGTTGCCGGGGCTGGAGGTCCTGGCGGGGCTGGCACGGCCACCCCGGGGCTGGGGCTCCCTGTGCACAGGGGGTCCCACCGAACACCACTCCTGGCACTGGGCACTGCTGCTCTTCCTGGGCTGGGCCAGAGCAGTGTCCCCAGGAGCAGAGCTGTCAGCAGCAGAGAGGGGGCTCTGACAGCAGTGGCCCCTGCAGCAATGGCCCAAAGCAGGCAGGAAGCCTTCAGCCACCCTTGCTGCTGGAGCCACGGGGACTCCTGGAACCGGGAGGCTGCATCGGGCCACAGGCATGCCAAATCCACCTTCATGCTCTGAAGGCCATGGCAGCCTTGGGAACTGCGGGACCCGGATCTGGGCTGCTGCAGGGGCTGATGTTTAAGGCTTGGAGCCTCCAAAGGCTCCGGGCTTCGCTTGCCAGCCCGCCTTGCACTGCCCTGTGGCCGCACTGATCAAGAGACGAAAGCCAAGCCAGGGCATCCTCACCTGCCCCCATTCTGCTGCTGGCAGCGGCCACTGGCCCCTGTCCCCCACTCGGCTGACAGCTGGAGGTGCGGGCAGGCAGGGGGGGGCTGGGCAGGGGGCGGGGGGCTTTGGGCCTGTGGGCTGCTGCTGCTGGGGGCCATGGGCCCACGTCTACCTTTCCCCCTCTTCCCTCCTGTCACTTTCCCCATTTTCTCTCTCTGGGAGCTTGGCTTTCTCTCCCTCTGTCTGCAGGGTCAGCCGCACCCTGGGACCCTGCAGGAACTGCCTGAACTACAGGGAAGTGGAGAGGACTCTTTCTCAGGAACTGTAGTCACAGGACAAGGGGGAATGGGATCAAAAAACTGCAAGAGCTGGAATAGATTTGATGATGGGAAGAAGTTCTTTCCTGGGAGGGTGGTTGTCCCCTGACACAGGGAGCAGTGCAGAGAGGCTGTGGATGCCCCATCGCCAGGAAGATCCAAGGCCAGCTGGACAGGGTCCAGAGCAAACCTGGTGTGGTGGGAAGTTGCTCAGGTTGAAAGCAGATGATTCCTTTAGGGGCCCTTGCAAGCCAAAGCATTCAAGGATTTGATCATTCCATGATCCCCATCTCTCCGTCTGCGAGTGGCCCTGAACTTCTGTGACATCACAGCTCCCAGGTGTTGCAGGAGGAAGGTCCAGGTCCTGGAAACGAGCACAGCAGACACTCCACCTGCTGCCAGCGGGCCAGTTCTCCCTCGCCCTTCGCATCTGCCCGTCAGTGCCGAGCTGCTGCTGCTGCCTGGGCTTTTCCCGACGCCTGCTCTGAAGCCAATCCCGGCTGGATGG
>NW_026530360.1:0-92500 GCF_026979565.1 Vidua chalybeata | reverse complement strand
ACCCTAACCCTAACCCTAACCCTAACCCTAACCCTAACCCTAACCCTAACCCTAACCCTAACCCTAACCCTAACCCTAACCCTAACCCTACCCTAACCCTAACCCTAACCCTAACCCTAACCCTAACCCTAACCCTAACCCTAACCCTAACCCTAACCCTAACCCTAACCCTAACCCTAACCCTAACCCTAACCCTAACCCTAACCCTAACCCTAACCCTAACCCTAACCCTAACCCTAACCCTAACCCTAACCCTAACCCTAACCCTAACCCTAACCCTAACCCTAACCCTAACCCTAACCCTAACCCTAACCCTAACCCTAACCCTAACCCTAACCCTAACCCTAACCCTAACCCTAACCCTAACCCTAACCCTAACCCTAACCCTAACCCTAACCCTAACCCTAACCCTAACCCTAACCCTAACCCTAACCCTAACCCTAACCCTAACCCTAACCCTAACCCTAACCCTAACCCTAACCCTAACCCTAACCCTAACCCTAACCCTAACCCTAACCCTAACCCTAACCCTAACCCTAACCCTAACCCTAACCCTAACCCTAACCCTAACCCTAACCCTAACCCTAACCCTAACCCTAACCCTAACCCTAACCCTAACCCTAACCCTAACCCTAACCCTAACCCTAACCCTAACCCTAACCCTAACCCTAACCCTAACCCTAACCCTAACCCTAACCCTAACCCTAACCCTAACCCTAACCCTAACCCTAACCCTAACCCTAACCCTAACCCTAACCCTAACCCTAACCCTAACCCTAACCCTAACCCTAACCCTAACCCTAACCCTAACCCTAACCCTAACCCTAACCCTAACCCTAACCCTAACCCTAACCCTAACCCTAACCCTAACCCTAACCCTAACCCTAACCCTAACCCTAACCCTAACCCTAACCCTAACCCTAACCCTAACCCTAACCCTAACCCTAACCCTAACCCTAACCCTACCCTAACCCTAACCCTAACCCTAACCCTAACCCTAACCCTAACCCTAACCCTAACCCTAACCCTAACCCTAACCCTAACCCTAACCCTAACCCTAACCCTAACCCTAACCCTAACCCTAACCCTAACCCTAACCCTAACCCTAACCCTAACCCTAACCCTAACCCTAACCCTAACCCTAACCCTAACCCTAACCCTAACCCTAACCCTAACCCTAACCCTAACCCTAACCCTAACCCTAACCCTAACCCTAACCCTAACCCTAACCCTAACCCTAACCCTAACCCTAACCCTAACCCTAACCCTAACCCTAACCCTAACCCTAACCCTAACCCTAACCCTAACCCTAACCCTAACCCTAACCCTAACCCTAACCCTAACCCTAACCCTAACCCTAACCCTAACCCTAACCCTAACCCTAACCCTAACCCTAACCCTAACCCTAACCCTAACCCTAACCCTAACCCTAACCCTAACCCTAACCCTAACCCTAACCCTAACCCTAACCCTAACCCTAACCCTAACCCTAACCCTAACCCTAACCCTAACCCTAACCCTAACCCTAACCCTAACCCTAACCCTAACCCTAACCCTAACCCTAACCCTAACCCTAACCCTAACCCTAACCCTAACCCTAACCCTAACCCTAACCCTAACCCTAACCCTAACCCTAACCCTAACCCTAACCCTAACCCTAACCCTAACCCTAACCCTAACCCTAACCCTAACCCTAACCCTAACCCTAACCCTAACCCTAACCCTAACCCTAACCCTAACCCTAACCCTAACCCTAACCCTAACCCTAACCCTAACCCTAACCCTAACCCTAACCCTAACCCTAACCCTAACCCTAACCCTAACCCTAACCCTAACCCTAACCCTAACCCTAACCCTAACCCTAACCCTAACCCTAACCCTAACCCTAACCCTAACCCTAACCCTAACCCTAACCCTAACCCTAACCCTAACCCTAACCCTAACCCTAACCCTAACCCTAACCCTAACCCTAACCCTAACCCTAACCCTAACCCTAACCCTAACCCTAACCCTAACCCTAACCCTAACCCTAACCCTAACCCTAACCCTAACCCTAACCCTAACCCTAACCCTAACCCTAACCCTAACCCTAACCCTAACCCTAACCCTAACCCTAACCCTAACCCTAACCCTAACCCTAACCCTAACCCTAACCCTAACCCTAACCCTAACCCTAACCCTAACCCTAACCCTAACCCTAACCCTAACCCTAACCCTAACCCTAACCCTAACCCTAACCCTAACCCTAACCCTAACCCTAACCCTAACCCTAACCCTAACCCTAACCCTAACCCTAACCCTAACCCTAACCCTAACCCTAACCCTAACCCTAACCCTAACCCTAACCCTAACCCTAACCCTAACCCTAACCCTAACCCTAACCCTAACCCTAACCCTAACCCTAACCCTAACCCTAACCCTAACCCTAACCCTAACCCTAACCCTAACCCTAACCCTAACCCTAACCCTAACCCTAACCCTAACCCTAACCCTAACCCTAACCCTAACCCTAACCCTAACCCTAACCCTAACCCTAACCCTAACCCTAACCCTAACCCTAACCCTAACCCTAACCCTAACCCTAACCCTAACCCTAACCCTAACCCTAACCCTAACCCTAACCCTAACCCTAACCCTAACCCTAACCCTAACCCTAACCCTAACCCTAACCCTAACCCTAACCCTAACCCTAACCCTAACCCTAACCCTAACCCTAACCCTAACCCTAACCCTAACCCTAACCCTAACCCTAACCCTAACCCTAACCCTAACCCTAACCCTAACCCTAACCCTAACCCTAACCCTAACCCTAACCCTAACCCTAACCCTAACCCTAACCCTAACCCTAACCCTAACCCTAACCCTAACCCTAACCCTAACCCTAACCCTAACCCTAACCCTAACCCTAACCCTAACCCTAACCCTAACCCTAACCCTAACCCTAACCCTAACCCTAACCCTAACCCTAACCCTAACCCTAACCCTAACCCTAACCCTAACCCTAACCCTAACCCTAACCCTAACCCTAACCCTAACCCTAACCCTAACCCTAACCCTAACCCTAACCCTAACCCTAACCCTAACCCTAACCCTAACCCTAACCCTAACCCTAACCCTAACCCTAACCCTAACCCTAACCCTAACCCTAACCCTAACCCTAACCCTAACCCTAACCCTAACCCTAACCCTAACCCTAACCCTAACCCTAACCCTAACCCTAACCCTAACCCTAACCCTAACCCTAACCCTAACCCTAACCCTAACCCTAACCCTAACCCTAACCCTAACCCTAACCCTAACCCTAACCCTAACCCTAACCCTAACCCTAACCCTAACCCTAACCCTAACCCTAACCCTAACCCCCTAACCCTAACCCTAACCCTAACCCTAACCCTAACCCTAACCCTAACCCTAACCCTAACCCTAACCCTAACCCTAACCCTAACCCTAACCCTAACCCTAACCCTAACCCTAACCCTAACCCTAACCCTAACCCTAACCCTAACCCTAACCCTAACCCTAACCCTAACCCTAACCCTAACCCTAACCCTAACCCTAACCCTAACCCTAACCCTAACCCTAACCCTAACCCTAACCCTAACCCTAACCCTAACCCTAACCCTAACCCTAACCCTAACCCTAACCCTAACCCTAACCCTAACCCTAACCCTAACCCTAACCCTAACCCTAACCCTAACCCTAACCCTAACCCTAACCCTAACCCTAACCCTAACCCTAACCCTAACCCTAACCCTAACCCTAACCCTAACCCTAACCCTAACCCTAACCCTAACCCTAACCCTAACCCTAACCCTAACCCTAACCCTAACCCTAACCCTAACCCTAACCCTAACCCTAACCCTAACCCTAACCCTAACCCTAACCCTAACCCTAACCCTAACCCTAACCCTAACCCTAACCCTAACCCTAACCCTAACCCTAACCCTAACCCTAACCCTAACCCTAACCCTAACCCTAACCCTAACCCTAACCCTAACCCTAACCCTAACCCTAACCCTAACCCTAACCCTAACCCTAACCCTAACCCTAACCCTAACCCTAACCCTAACCCTAACCCTAACCCTAACCCTAACCCTAACCCTAACCCTAACCCTAACCCTAACCCTAACCCTAACCCTAACCCTAACCCTAACCCTAACCCTAACCCTAACCCTAACCCTAACCCTAACCCTAACCCTAACCCTAACCCTAACCCTAACCCTAACCCTAACCCTAACCCTAACCCTAACCCTAACCCTAACCCTAACCCTAACCCTAACCCTAACCCTAACCCTAACCCTAACCCTAACCCTAACCCTAACCCTAACCCTAACCCTAACCCTAACCCTAACCCTAACCCTAACCCTAACCCTAACCCTAACCCTAACCCTAACCCTAACCCTAACCCTAACCCTAACCCTAACCCTAACCCTAACCCTAACCCTAACCCTAACCCTAACCCTAACCCTAACCCTAACCCTAACCCTAACCCTAACCCTAACCCTAACCCTAACCCTAACCCTAACCCTAACCCTAACCCTAACCCTAACCCTAACCCTAACCCTAACCCTAACCCTAACCCTAACCCTAACCCTAACCCTAACCCTAACCCTAACCCTAACCCTAACCCTAACCCTAACCCTAACCCTAACCCTAACCCTAACCCTAACCCTAACCCTAACCCTAACCCTAACCCTAACCCTAACCCTAACCCTAACCCTAACCCTAACCCTAACCCTAACCCTAACCCTAACCCTAACCCTAACCCTAACCCTAACCCTAACCCTAACCCTAACCCTAACCCTAACCCTAACCCTAACCCTAACCCTAACCCTAACCCTAACCCTAACCCTAACCCTAACCCTAACCCTAACCCTAACCCTAACCCTAACCCTAACCCTAACCCTAACCCTAACCCTAACCCTAACCCTAACCCTAACCCTAACCCTAACCCTAACCCTAACCCTAACCCTAACCCTAACCCTAACCCTAACCCTAACCCTAACCCTAACCCTAACCCTAACCCTAACCCTAACCCTAACCCTAACCCTAACCCTAACCCTAACCCTAACCCTAACCCTAACCCTAACCCTAACCCTAACCCTAACCCTAACCCTAACCCTAACCCTAACCCTAACCCTAACCCTAACCCTAACCCTAACCCTAACCCTAACCCTAACCCTAACCCTAACCCTAACCCTAACCCTAACCCTAACCCTAACCCTAACCCTAACCCTAACCCTAACCCTAACCCTAACCCTAACCCTAACCCTAACCCTAACCCTAACCCTAACCCTAACCCTAACCCTAACCCTAACCCTAACCCTAACCCTAACCCTAACCCTAACCCTAACCCTAACCCTAACCCTAACCCTAACCCTAACCCTAACCCTAACCCTAACCCTAACCCTAACCCTAACCCTAACCCTAACCCTAACCCTAACCCTAACCCTAACCCTAACCCTAACCCTAACCCTAACCCTAACCCTAACCCTAACCCTAACCCTAACCCTAACCCTAACCCTAACCCTAACCCTAACCCTAACCCTAACCCTAACCCTAACCCTAACCCTAACCCTAACCCTAACCCTAACCCTAACCCTAACCCTAACCCTAACCCTAACCCTAACCCTAACCCTAACCCTAACCCTAACCCTAACCCTAACCCTAACCCTAACCCTAACCCTAACCCTAACCCTAACCCTAACCCTAACCCTAACCCTAACCCTAACCCTAACCCTAACCCTAACCCTAACCCTAACCCTAACCCTAACCCTAACCCTAACCCTAACCCTAACCCTAACCCTAACCCTAACCCTAACCCTAACCCTAACCCTAACCCTAACCCTAACCCTAACCCTAACCCTAACCCTAACCCTAACCCTAACCCTAACCCTAACCCTAACCCTAACCCTAACCCTAACCCTAACCCTAACCCTAACCCTAACCCTAACCCTAACCCTAACCCTAACCCTAACCCTAACCCTAACCCTAACCCTAACCCTAACCCTAACCCTAACCCTAACCCTAACCCTAACCCTAACCCTAACCCTAACCCTAACCCTAACCCTAACCCTAACCCTAACCCTAACCCTAACCCTAACCCTAACCCTAACCCTAACCCTAACCCTAACCCTAACCCTAACCCTAACCCTAACCCTAACCCTAACCCTAACCCTAACCCTAACCCTAACCCTAACCCTAACCCTAACCCTAACCCTAACCCTAACCCTAACCCTAACCCTAACCCTAACCCTAACCCTAACCCTAACCCTAACCCTAACCCTAACCCTAACCCTAACCCTAACCCTAACCCTAACCCTAACCCTAACCCTAACCCTAACCCTAACCCTAACCCTAACCCTAACCCTAACCCTAACCCTAACCCTAACCCTAACCCTAACCCTAACCCTAACCCTAACCCTAACCCTAACCCTAACCCTAACCCTAACCCTAACCCTAACCCTAACCCTAACCCTAACCCTAACCCTAACCCTAACCCTAACCCTAACCCTAACCCTAACCCTAACCCTAACCCTAACCCTAACCCTAACCCTAACCCTAACCCTAACCCTAACCCTAACCCTAACCCTAACCCTAACCCTAACCCTAACCCTAACCCTAACCCTAACCCTAACCCTAACCCTAACCCTAACCCTAACCCTAACCCTAACCCTAACCCTAACCCTAACCCTAACCCTAACCCTAACCCTAACCCTAACCCTAACCCTAACCCTAACCCTAACCCTAACCCTAACCCTAACCCTAACCCTAACCCTAACCCTAACCCTAACCCTAACCCTAACCCTAACCCTAACCCTAACCCTAACCCTAACCCTAACCCTAACCCTAACCCTAACCCTAACCCTAACCCTAACCCTAACCCTAACCCTAACCCTAACCCTAACCCTAACCCTAACCCTAACCCTAACCCTAACCCTAACCCTAACCCTAACCCTAACCCTAACCCTAACCCTAACCCTAACCCTAACCCTAACCCTAACCCTAACCCTAACCCTAACCCTAACCCTAACCCTAACCCTAACCCTAACCCTAACCCTAACCCTAACCCTAACCCTAACCCTAACCCTAACCCTAACCCTAACCCTAACCCTAACCCTAACCCTAACCCTAACCCTAACCCTAACCCTAACCCTAACCCTAACCCTAACCCTAACCCTAACCCTAACCCTAACCCTAACCCTAACCCTAACCCTAACCCTAACCCTAACCCTAACCCTAACCCTAACCCTAACCCTAACCCTAACCCTAACCCTAACCCTAACCCTAACCCTAACCCTAACCCTAACCCTAACCCTAACCCTAACCCTAACCCTAACCCTAACCCTAACCCTAACCCTAACCCTAACCCTAACCCTAACCCTAACCCTAACCCTAACCCTAACCCTAACCCTAACCCTAACCCTAACCCTAACCCTAACCCTAACCCTAACCCTAACCCTAACCCTAACCCTAACCCTAACCCTAACCCTAACCCTAACCCTAACCCTAACCCTAACCCTAACCCTAACCCTAACCCTAACCCTAACCCTAACCCTAACCCTAACCCTAACCCTAACCCTAACCCTAACCCTAACCCTAACCCTAACCCTAACCCTAACCCTAACCCTAACCCTAACCCTAACCCTAACCCTAACCCTAACCCTAACCCTAACCCTAACCCTAACCCTAACCCTAACCCTAACCCTAACCCTAACCCTAACCCTAACCCTAACCCTAACCCTAACCCTAACCCTAACCCTAACCCTAACCCTAACCCTAACCCTAACCCTAACCCTAACCCTAACCCTAACCCTAACCCTAACCCTAACCCTAACCCTAACCCTAACCCTAACCCTAACCCTAACCCTAACCCTAACCCTAACCCTAACCCTAACCCTAACCCTAACCCTAACCCTAACCCTAACCCTAACCCTAACCCTAACCCTAACCCTAACCCTAACCCTAACCCTAACCCTAACCCTAACCCTAACCCTAACCCTAACCCTAACCCTAACCCTAACCCTAACCCTAACCCTAACCCTAACCCTAACCCTAACCCTAACCCTAACCCTAACCCTAACCCTAACCCTAACCCTAACCCTAACCCTAACCCTAACCCTAACCCTAACCCTAACCCTAACCCTAACCCTAACCCTAACCCTAACCCTAACCCTAACCCTAACCCTAACCCTAACCCTAACCCTAACCCTAACCCTAACCCTAACCCTAACCCTAACCCTAACCCTAACCCTAACCCTAACCCTAACCCTAACCCTAACCCTAACCCTAACCCTAACCCTAACCCTAACCCTAACCCTAACCCTAACCCTAACCCTAACCCTAACCCTAACCCTAACCCTAACCCTAACCCTAACCCTAACCCTAACCCTAACCCTAACCCTAACCCTAACCCTAACCCTAACCCTAACCCTAACCCTAACCCTAACCCTAACCCTAACCCTAACCCTAACCCTAACCCTAACCCTAACCCTAACCCTAACCCTAACCCTAACCCTAACCCTAACCCTAACCCTAACCCTAACCCTAACCCTAACCCTAACCCTAACCCTAACCCTAACCCTAACCCTAACCCTAACCCTAACCCTAACCCTAACCCTAACCCTAACCCTAACCCTAACCCTAACCCTAACCCTAACCCTAACCCTAACCCTAACCCTAACCCTAACCCTAACCCTAACCCTAACCCTAACCCTAACCCTAACCCTAACCCTAACCCTAACCCTAACCCTAACCCTAACCCTAACCCTAACCCTAACCCTAACCCTAACCCTAACCCTAACCCTAACCCTAACCCTAACCCTAACCCTAACCCTAACCCTAACCCTAACCCTAACCCTAACCCTAACCCTAACCCTAACCCTAACCCTAACCCTAACCCTAACCCTAACCCTAACCCTAACCCTAACCCTAACCCTAACCCTAACCCTAACCCTAACCCTAACCCTAACCCTAACCCTAACCCTAACCCTAACCCTAACCCTAACCCTAACCCTAACCCTAACCCTAACCCTAACCCTAACCCTAACCCTAACCCTAACCCTAACCCTAACCCTAACCCTAACCCTAACCCTAACCCTAACCCTAACCCTAACCCTAACCCTAACCCTAACCCTAACCCTAACCCTAACCCTAACCCTAACCCTAACCCTAACCCTAACCCTAACCCTAACCCTAACCCTAACCCTAACCCTAACCCTAACCCTAACCCTAACCCTAACCCTAACCCTAACCCTAACCCTAACCCTAACCCTAACCCTAACCCTAACCCTAACCCTAACCCTAACCCTAACCCTAACCCTAACCCTAACCCTAACCCTAACCCTAACCCTAACCCTAACCCTAACCCTAACCCTAACCCTAACCCTAACCCTAACCCTAACCCTAACCCTAACCCTAACCCTAACCCTAACCCTAACCCTAACCCTAACCCTAACCCTAACCCTAACCCTAACCCTAACCCTAACCCTAACCCTAACCCTAACCCTAACCCTAACCCTAACCCTAACCCTAACCCTAACCCTAACCCTAACCCTAACCCTAACCCTAACCCTAACCCTAACCCTAACCCTAACCCTAACCCTAACCCTAACCCTAACCCTAACCCTAACCCTAACCCTAACCCTAACCCTAACCCTAACCCTAACCCTAACCCTAACCCTAACCCTAACCCTAACCCTAACCCTAACCCTAACCCTAACCCTAACCCTAACCCTAACCCTAACCCTAACCCTAACCCTAACCCTAACCCTAACCCTAACCCTAACCCTAACCCTAACCCTAACCCTAACCCTAACCCTAACCCTAACCCTAACCCTAACCCTAACCCTAACCCTAACCCTAACCCTAACCCTAACCCTAACCCTAACCCTAACCCTAACCCTAACCCTAACCCTAACCCTAACCCTAACCCTAACCCTAACCCTAACCCTAACCCTAACCCTAACCCTAACCCTAACCCTAACCCTAACCCTAACCCTAACCCTAACCCTAACCCTAACCCTAACCCTAACCCTAACCCTAACCCTAACCCTAACCCTAACCCTAACCCTAACCCTAACCCTAACCCTAACCCTAACCCTAACCCTAACCCTAACCCTAACCCTAACCCTAACCCTAACCCTAACCCTAACCCTAACCCTAACCCTAACCCTAACCCTAACCCTAACCCTAACCCTAACCCTAACCCTAACCCTAACCCTAACCCTAACCCTAACCCTAACCCTAACCCTAACCCTAACCCTAACCCTAACCCTAACCCTAACCCTAACCCTAACCCTAACCCTAACCCTAACCCTAACCCTAACCCTAACCCTAACCCTAACCCTAACCCTAACCCTAACCCTAACCCTAACCCTAACCCTAACCCTAACCCTAACCCTAACCCTAACCCTAACCCTAACCCTAACCCTAACCCTAACCCTAACCCTAACCCTAACCCTAACCCTAACCCTAACCCTAACCCTAACCCTAACCCTAACCCTAACCCTAACCCTAACCCTAACCCTAACCCTAACCCTAACCCTAACCCTAACCCTAACCCTAACCCTAACCCTAACCCTAACCCTAACCCTAACCCTAACCCTAACCCTAACCCTAACCCTAACCCTAACCCTAACCCTAACCCTAACCCTAACCCTAACCCTAACCCTAACCCTAACCCTAACCCTAACCCTAACCCTAACCCTAACCCTAACCCTAACCCTAACCCTAACCCTAACCCTAACCCTAACCCTAACCCTAACCCTAACCCTAACCCTAACCCTAACCCTAACCCTAACCCTAACCCTAACCCTAACCCTAACCCTAACCCTAACCCTAACCCTAACCCTAACCCTAACCCTAACCCTAACCCTAACCCTAACCCTAACCCTAACCCTAACCCTAACCCTAACCCTAACCCTAACCCTAACCCTAACCCTAACCCTAACCCTAACCCTAACCCTAACCCTAACCCTAACCCTAACCCTAACCCTAACCCTAACCCTAACCCTAACCCTAACCCTAACCCTAACCCTAACCCTAACCCTAACCCTAACCCTAACCCTAACCCTAACCCTAACCCTAACCCTAACCCTAACCCTAACCCTAACCCTAACCCTAACCCTAACCCTAACCCTAACCCTAACCCTAACCCTAACCCTAACCCTAACCCTAACCCTAACCCTAACCCTAACCCTAACCCTAACCCTAACCCTAACCCTAACCCTAACCCTAACCCTAACCCTAACCCTAACCCTAACCCTAACCCTAACCCTAACCCTAACCCTAACCCTAACCCTAACCCTAACCCTAACCCTAACCCTAACCCTAACCCTAACCCTAACCCTAACCCTAACCCTAACCCTAACCCTAACCCTAACCCTAACCCTAACCCTAACCCTAACCCTAACCCTAACCCTAACCCTAACCCTAACCCTAACCCTAACCCTAACCCTAACCCTAACCCTAACCCTAACCCTAACCCTAACCCTAACCCTAACCCTAACCCTAACCCTAACCCTAACCCTAACCCTAACCCTAACCCTAACCCTAACCCTAACCCTAACCCTAACCCTAACCCTAACCCTAACCCTAACCCTAACCCTAACCCTAACCCTAACCCTAACCCTAACCCTAACCCTAACCCTAACCCTAACCCTAACCCTAACCCTAACCCTAACCCTAACCCTAACCCTAACCCTAACCCTAACCCTAACCCTAACCCTAACCCTAACCCTAACCCTAACCCTAACCCTAACCCTAACCCTAACCCTAACCCTAACCCTAACCCTAACCCTAACCCTAACCCTAACCCTAACCCTAACCCTAACCCTAACCCTAACCCTAACCCTAACCCTAACCCTAACCCTAACCCTAACCCTAACCCTAACCCTAACCCTAACCCTAACCCTAACCCTAACCCTAACCCTAACCCTAACCCTAACCCTAACCCTAACCCTAACCCTAACCCTAACCCTAACCCTAACCCTAACCCTAACCCTAACCCTAACCCTAACCCTAACCCTAACCCTAACCCTAACCCTAACCCTAACCCTAACCCTAACCCTAACCCTAACCCTAACCCTAACCCTAACCCTAACCCTAACCCTAACCCTAACCCTAACCCTAACCCTAACCCTAACCCTAACCCTAACCCTAACCCTAACCCTAACCCTAACCCTAACCCTAACCCTAACCCTAACCCTAACCCTAACCCTAACCCTAACCCTAACCCTAACCCTAACCCTAACCCTAACCCTAACCCTAACCCTAACCCTAACCCTAACCCTAACCCTAACCCTAACCCTAACCCTAACCCTAACCCTAACCCTAACCCTAACCCTAACCCTAACCCTAACCCTAACCCTAACCCTAACCCTAACCCTAACCCTAACCCTAACCCTAACCCTAACCCTAACCCTAACCCTAACCCTAACCCTAACCCTAACCCTAACCCTAACCCTAACCCTAACCCTAACCCTAACCCTAACCCTAACCCTAACCCTAACCCTAACCCTAACCCTAACCCTAACCCTAACCCTAACCCTAACCCTAACCCTAACCCTAACCCTAACCCTAACCCTAACCCTAACCCTAACCCTAACCCTAACCCTAACCCTAACCCTAACCCTAACCCTAACCCTAACCCTAACCCTAACCCTAACCCTAACCCTAACCCTAACCCTAACCCTAACCCTAACCCTAACCCTAACCCTAACCCTAACCCTAACCCTAACCCTAACCCTAACCCTAACCCTAACCCTAACCCTAACCCTAACCCTAACCCTAACCCTAACCCTAACCCTAACCCTAACCCTAACCCTAACCCTAACCCTAACCCTAACCCTAACCCTAACCCTAACCCTAACCCTAACCCTAACCCTAACCCTAACCCTAACCCTAACCCTAACCCTAACCCTAACCCTAACCCTAACCCTAACCCTAACCCTAACCCTAACCCTAACCCTAACCCTAACCCTAACCCTAACCCTAACCCTAACCCTAACCCTAACCCTAACCCTAACCCTAACCCTAACCCTAACCCTAACCCTAACCCTAACCCTAACCCTAACCCTAACCCTAACCCTAACCCTAACCCTAACCCTAACCCTAACCCTAACCCTAACCCTAACCCTAACCCTAACCCTAACCCTAACCCTAACCCTAACCCTAACCCTAACCCTAACCCTAACCCTAACCCTAACCCTAACCCTAACCCTAACCCTAACCCTAACCCTAACCCTAACCCTAACCCTAACCCTAACCCTAACCCTAACCCTAACCCTAACCCTAACCCTAACCCTAACCCTAACCCTAACCCTAACCCTAACCCTAACCCTAACCCTAACCCTAACCCTAACCCTAACCCTAACCCTAACCCTAACCCTAACCCTAACCCTAACCCTAACCCTAACCCTAACCCTAACCCTAACCCTAACCCTAACCCTAACCCTAACCCTAACCCTAACCCTAACCCTAACCCTAACCCTAACCCTAACCCTAACCCTAACCCTAACCCTAACCCTAACCCTAACCCTAACCCTAACCCTAACCCTAACCCTAACCCTAACCCTAACCCTAACCCTAACCCTAACCCTAACCCTAACCCTAACCCTAACCCTAACCCTAACCCTAACCCTAACCCTAACCCTAACCCTAACCCTAACCCTAACCCTAACCCTAACCCTAACCCTAACCCTAACCCTAACCCTAACCCTAACCCTAACCCTAACCCTAACCCTAACCCTAACCCTAACCCTAACCCTAACCCTAACCCTAACCCTAACCCTAACCCTAACCCTAACCCTAACCCTAACCCTAACCCTAACCCTAACCCTAACCCTAACCCTAACCCTAACCCTAACCCTAACCCTAACCCTAACCCTAACCCTAACCCTAACCCTAACCCTAACCCTAACCCTAACCCTAACCCTAACCCTAACCCTAACCCTAACCCTAACCCTAACCCTAACCCTAACCCTAACCCTAACCCTAACCCTAACCCTAACCCTAACCCTAACCCTAACCCTAACCCTAACCCTAACCCTAACCCTAACCCTAACCCTAACCCTAACCCTAACCCTAACCCTAACCCTAACCCTAACCCTAACCCTAACCCTAACCCTAACCCTAACCCTAACCCTAACCCTAACCCTAACCCTAACCCTAACCCTAACCCTAACCCTAACCCTAACCCTAACCCTAACCCTAACCCTAACCCTAACCCTAACCCTAACCCTAACCCTAACCCTAACCCTAACCCTAACCCTAACCCTAACCCTAACCCTAACCCTAACCCTAACCCTAACCCTAACCCTAACCCTAACCCTAACCCTAACCCTAACCCTAACCCTAACCCTAACCCTAACCCTAACCCTAACCCTAACCCTAACCCTAACCCTAACCCTAACCCTAACCCTAACCCTAACCCTAACCCTAACCCTAACCCTAACCCTAACCCTAACCCTAACCCTAACCCTAACCCTAACCCTAACCCTAACCCTAACCCTAACCCTAACCCTAACCCTAACCCTAACCCTAACCCTAACCCTAACCCTAACCCTAACCCTAACCCTAACCCTAACCCTAACCCTAACCCTAACCCTAACCCTAACCCTAACCCTAACCCTAACCCTAACCCTAACCCTAACCCTAACCCTAACCCTAACCCTAACCCTAACCCTAACCCTAACCCTAACCCTAACCCTAACCCTAACCCTAACCCTAACCCTAACCCTAACCCTAACCCTAACCCTAACCCTAACCCTAACCCTAACCCTAACCCTAACCCTAACCCTAACCCTAACCCTAACCCTAACCCTAACCCTAACCCTAACCCTAACCCTAACCCTAACCCTAACCCTAACCCTAACCCTAACCCTAACCCTAACCCTAACCCTAACCCTAACCCTAACCCTAACCCTAACCCTAACCCTAACCCTAACCCTAACCCTAACCCTAACCCTAACCCTAACCCTAACCCTAACCCTAACCCTAACCCTAACCCTAACCCTAACCCTAACCCTAACCCTAACCCTAACCCTAACCCTAACCCTAACCCTAACCCTAACCCTAACCCTAACCCTAACCCTAACCCTAACCCTAACCCTAACCCTAACCCTAACCCTAACCCTAACCCTAACCCTAACCCTAACCCTAACCCTAACCCTAACCCTAACCCTAACCCTAACCCTAACCCTAACCCTAACCCTAACCCTAACCCTAACCCTAACCCTAACCCTAACCCTAACCCTAACCCTAACCCTAACCCTAACCCTAACCCTAACCCTAACCCTAACCCTAACCCTAACCCTAACCCTAACCCTAACCCTAACCCTAACCCTAACCCTAACCCTAACCCTAACCCTAACCCTAACCCTAACCCTAACCCTAACCCTAACCCTAACCCTAACCCTAACCCTAACCCTAACCCTAACCCTAACCCTAACCCTAACCCTAACCCTAACCCTAACCCTAACCCTAACCCTAACCCTAACCCTAACCCTAACCCTAACCCTAACCCTAACCCTAACCCTAACCCTAACCCTAACCCTAACCCTAACCCTAACCCTAACCCTAACCCTAACCCTAACCCTAACCCTAACCCTAACCCTAACCCTAACCCTAACCCTAACCCTAACCCTAACCCTAACCCTAACCCTAACCCTAACCCTAACCCTAACCCTAACCCTAACCCTAACCCTAACCCTAACCCTAACCCTAACCCTAACCCTAACCCTAACCCTAACCCTAACCCTAACCCTAACCCTAACCCTAACCCTAACCCTAACCCTAACCCTAACCCTAACCCTAACCCTAACCCTAACCCTAACCCTAACCCTAACCCTAACCCTAACCCTAACCCTAACCCTAACCCTAACCCTAACCCTAACCCTAACCCTAACCCTAACCCTAACCCTAACCCTAACCCTAACCCTAACCCTAACCCTAACCCTAACCCTAACCCTAACCCTAACCCTAACCCTAACCCTAACCCTAACCCTAACCCTAACCCTAACCCTAACCCTAACCCTAACCCTAACCCTAACCCTAACCCTAACCCTAACCCTAACCCTAACCCTAACCCTAACCCTAACCCTAACCCTAACCCTAACCCTAACCCTAACCCTAACCCTAACCCTAACCCTAACCCTAACCCTAACCCTAACCCTAACCCTAACCCTAACCCTAACCCTAACCCTAACCCTAACCCTAACCCTAACCCTAACCCTAACCCTAACCCTAACCCTAACCCTAACCCTAACCCTAACCCTAACCCTAACCCTAACCCTAACCCTAACCCTAACCCTAACCCTAACCCTAACCCTAACCCTAACCCTAACCCTAACCCTAACCCTAACCCTAACCCTAACCCTAACCCTAACCCTAACCCTAACCCTAACCCTAACCCTAACCCTAACCCTAACCCTAACCCTAACCCTAACCCTAACCCTAACCCTAACCCTAACCCTAACCCTAACCCTAACCCTAACCCTAACCCTAACCCTAACCCTAACCCTAACCCTAACCCTAACCCTAACCCTAACCCTAACCCTAACCCTAACCCTAACCCTAACCCTAACCCTAACCCTAACCCTAACCCTAACCCTAACCCTAACCCTAACCCTAACCCTAACCCTAACCCTAACCCTAACCCTAACCCTAACCCTAACCCTAACCCTAACCCTAACCCTAACCCTAACCCTAACCCTAACCCTAACCCTAACCCTAACCCTAACCCTAACCCTACCCTAACCCTAACCCTAACCCTAACCCCTAACCACCCTAACCCCTGAATCTAACACTAACCCCACACCCTAACCCTACCCGTAACCCCTAACCATGGCAGCATCCATGCGTTCACATGACGGGGGATGAAGGTGGCGGCACCTATATAGTCACGTGATGAGGAAGCAATATGGCGACTTTTGGGATTGGGTCGATTTTTTTGGTTTCTTGCGGTTTTTTTGTGCCTGCTGGGCGCGTTGTGTGCCGGTGGGGCTGTTCTGCTGCACCCGCACCCGTGGACGCGGCGGGGGATTGCAGTTGGACCTCGGGATTCGTGGGGGAATTTTGGTCGGGCAGCTGGCTGGACGACTATAGCTTGGGGGCTTTTCTGAGGCGCAGGGGGGCGGTGCGAGGGGAGTGGTCTGGATTCCGACGTGGTTACGTCATGTGGGGCGGCGTGGAGGGTGGTGTGTGTGCAGTGCCCGGTGTATGGCGGCAGGGGGCGCCTGGAGTACTAATTACGGGTCCTATAGCTATATTTATCTCAAAAAGAAGAAAAACTATAAATGTCCGGTGCAGCAGTAGAAACTTTCAGGCTCCTGGGGAGTAATTTTTTTTTTCTTTAAATCATTTAAAGTTTGTTTTTTTGTTTTACTCCCAAGGAGCCTGAAAGTTTCTACTGCTGCCTTTTCAAATCTAGAAAGGAAAAACAAAGTTAGAAATAAGAAGATAGAAATAGACAGAAAGAAAGGGTGAGAAAAAGAGTTAGGGAAAAAAAGTGGCAAACAGTGAAAAAAGGAAAAGAGTGAAAAATGAGAAGGGTTACAGTGAAAAAGAGTTGGGGTGAGAGTGAAAAAGAGGAAAAAAGAAAGAAAAAACCTAGAGAGAAAAAGAGAAATAAAGAGTAAAGCATAAACTAGAGAGAAAAATAAAGAGTTAGAAAGAGTGAAATAGAGAAACAAACAAAAAAAAAGATACATAGGGAAATAGAGAAGAAGCAGAGAGAGAGTTAGAAACAGTGAGAAATAGAAACAGAGTTAGGGACAGACAGAAATGAAGTTAAGAGATAGAAAACTGAGAGAAGAAGCAAAGGAAGAAATACAGTAGAAAAAAATAATGACTACACCACACCAAAAAAAGACAGGAGCCAAAGGTGGAGGGGGAGGGAGCAGGAGGCATCATGATTGGGGTTGATTCAATTTTTTTCAATTAATTTTTTCTTTATGCTTCAACAAAACACACAGAAACAATGTATACAAATGCAAGCATAGATACAACCCGTACACTGACAGAAATCCAGCTTACCTACAGAGCGATTCGTGGAAATGCAGCAGCAAATGCAAATACAGACCAATACAGGGCAATATAAACCAAACACATATTAACACAATACAACCTTTTTTCCATTTACATTACATTTTGTTTTACTGCTAGAGGAAACCCAAAACAAAAATAGCACGCAGAAACCAACAGTCATCCACCGTGACCATCTCCTTCACGTTGCACACAAACTCACCGTCGCTCTCATTTCAACTGTTCCGTTACAACCCGGCAATCGTTGTTCCTTGGGAACGTGGTTCCCAGGAGCCTCCAAAAAAATCCTCCTGCCTGACGAAAACCCCGGTCCCGGGACGGTCCGCGTCCAAACTTTGGCGATGAACGTCGCCTCGCGGACCAGCCGGGACCGAGGAAAAAAAAACCCAGCCGGGGGGGGGGGGGGGGGGAACCCAGCTGCGGATTTTTTATTCTAAATTTAAAAATGAGTCGAAAAACCTGAAAGGCAAAGGCCATACGCACAAGGTTAGAACCGGTCAACACACGCTCACACCTGCAGACACAAACTCTCACAGACTGACATGGACAATGACGCTCTCTCACACACTCTTCCGCTTACGTGCTGACTGCGACCCTTACTTGAAACGCTACGCTGAAGAATATGCTTCGACCCATCTTCTGACTGCAGCTCTTCGATGTCGAGCGGTAGATTCCGGGAAGACGTGTAGGGACCCGGGGACCTGCGAGACGACAGAGATGACGGGAGGTGGTCAACGAGTGACTCTCTGAAAGCTAGAAGCTATTCCCACCCTGGGCCCGTAACTTTTGTACCCAAAACTCCATAGAAGACAGATGAACTGTAAAGTTTTATAACTGCTCTACCTAACCGTGACTATGTGCCTGGACAGGGCAGCTCTGATCGTAAGTGGTACATTAGGGACACGTACAACGTAAGCCAAGGTAGGTAGATACCGTATGAGTACGCACAATATAAGCCAAAGTAGGTACATACAGTATAAGTACATACAATATAAACTGACTGAGGTACATACGACATAAGTACATACAATATAAGCACATACAGTATAAGCCAACATAGGTAGGTACAACCTAAGCACGTACAATATAAGCCGACGTAGATACAATATAAGTGAGGACTTGACGTAACTCTCCGGAAGATTAATTGTTGAGCCCTATACCCTTCGAGAAGGCGGAAGCTACGGAACTACTGCAGTCACGTGATGAGGGTCTAATATGCTCCCTCTAGAAGTCCGAGAGAATGGCGCGGGAAGAGAAGGCGCTACAGAAGGTGAGAAGGAAAATGGATGAGAACATCTTGTGTACTTCTTCCAGTCTCAAAAAGTAAAAATGTAAAGATGCCGGAATAAGCGAGATCCGGGAAGGTACGCGAGTAAAATATGGCCGATACGGCACAGAATGACGCCGATAAAGTGTCGAGATGTAACAAAGGCCTATGACACAGAAATCAATGGACACGGACAACGTAACGCAGACACGAGTGGAAACTGGCTGGCAGTTCCACCTTATGGACCCAAGATTCCTAGCCCGAGATGAGTCATAGGCCAACGATGCCAAAGGAAAGAAAGCCCTAGGGCAATAGCACGTGATGATGAAACTTAACTCCTTTCAAGATGTTAGTGCCAAAGGACTTAAGAGGAAGCCTAAGAAGCTCAGTAGGCCTAGACAAGAAAGCGATGACTACGGCGTGACCGTGGCTATAGCTCTGGACGTGAAGGCGGGCTCCTCGGGTGAAAAGATCCACGACGATGTCGAGAGTCGAAGAAGGCCGCCGACGCAAACCTCGTGAGGACGCGGAGACGGATTGGAACTGCCCTACCCAGCGAAGACTCTGGTGAGGCTGAGGAGAAACCCTCTCTCTTTGCTTCCGAGGGGCCCGTTCCCCTGTGCGCCTCTCCTCTAAGCTAATTGTCTCCTGTGATAGTAAAGGATTTTTCCCCTTCTCCCGCTACTGGCCCCGGCACTTAGCTTTTGCAAGATGACCGGACGAAAGCCATTGTCAGTTGGATGTGGATGGTGAGACGCTCTCTACGTCCACTTGGGTGCTGCCGTTTCCAAACTTTGGCTACGTGCCTCCTCGCCGTACCTAAGACAAAACGGAAAATGCAACTAGCGCCCTCCAAAAGAGGAATCCCCGGAACTCCGACGGGCCGCTGCCCCGGCTCACCTGAAATCTTGATTCGACTCCACGGGCTGCCCGGAGGAAACCTGCAAAAGGAAAAGGTACACGCTTAGCGTGCTGCTGCGTAACGGTCACCTATGAGTCACCCTGCCTAAATGCCGACTTACCCGCTCGCCTCTGTTCCTTCGTGTGCCTAGGGCAGCGACAGCACCTGCAAAGAAACAAAACAAAAAAACCCAGACTGAGATACTGTGAAAACAACACGACCCTGACCTGACAATTACATCCACCTATACCTTAAGCTTGCAGCCGCCTGGCCTCGGACATCTGGGACCAGAGACGTATTGCAAGAGGACTGCCTAAAATAAAAGACACAATAGAGGATGCTTAGAGTTTCACCAGAAATTGAGACCGGAGCAAAAACAACTGCTTCTGTCTGTTACTCAATGCTCACCTTGCCTACTTCACCGTGGCTGTGGTTATCCCACATAACTTCATACAAATAAGCACAAAAAACAGAGCCGTAACACTTGCGTTTGCTTCTCCTACAAAAACAAACAGCGACTGACCTTCTCAGGGAAACCTGCTGAATCGGGATGGAGCGGTCTGCCACAAATTGAAACCATCTGCATCTAAAAGGAAATTAGGACTAATGTCAAACAGCTGAAGGATAAATTAACAGCTCTAGACATCTTACGTCAAGCTACAAATACCATCTAGAGATGAACTACACCCTGCATTACAAATTTCCAGGCTCCAGGACCTGTCCTATTATACCTACACCAGGCTATACAGCAGGGCAGAGCAGATCCACACCAAATACACAGACAGCACCGGTGACACAGGACATGACAAACGGGGGGACGCAACAGGGAGAGGAAGCTCTCGGCAAGAAGGCGGCCCTCGAGGACCGAGAGAATGTGGAACAAGATTACCTAGGTGAGACTGACGGCGAGCCGACGGGGCTCAGAGAACCCTGCAGGAACGAGATGCTAAGAAACGTTTGTGCTGAGAACGGCACAAACGGATGCCTGAGAAGCCTACCGTAAGAATGATCTACCTAGCTTAGCAGTCTCACAAGTCCTAATCTGCTACAAGAGATCGTTGCGGTGTGTATCTGCCGATATCGCTCAGAACAAGACCTTAAAAGACATCTGACTGGATGCTTCCAAAAAGAGATGCGATTCCGATGTCTCTCAGGGCTCCCGAGTCAAAAGTCCTAAGGCATCGGTGCCGGGCCGAGGAATGCAAACATGACAGATGCCAAGAACAAGAACAGGGTCACCGATGGGCCCCTGAAAGGGCTATGGTAAAAAGGACCTGTGACATTAGAAACCCAAACAACACAGACTGCACAATAGACAAGTGACACGACACACACCGGAACTGCTCTGCCCTGCGCATCCCGGCACTGAGAGCAAAAATGACACTTTCCCTTTAGGTGGCTTAAGGGAACACTTCTTGGGCATCCTCATCTCCAAAACGGACACAAAAACCCCTCCCGGGAGTCCCACCCCAGCACCCTGCTTCCATCCCCTCTGTGGGTCGTAAGATAAGCCCTCGACTTATCTTGCACACATCTGGGGATGCAAATCCCTGTCGGGTTCAAAAGGAAGCAGTCTTCCCATCCGGGAAGTTCCAGCTGTCACCGGGCTGTTGTCTCTTAGTCTGCCAAAAGAAAACCAAACATCAGTGCACAATCTTAACAGCACATCGGCCAAAACCTGATAATTCTGCTACTCACCATCTCCTAAGAATGCCCGGGTGCGTGGCCTGCACGCTTCGGCCATGCTCGGAGGAAGACGCCTTCATCGCAGGGTATGCCTAGGTTAAGCGGAGACAAGGTGACTGGGCGTTGCTGAAATTTGTGGAGCCTTGCTCCTCCCTCCCTACATTCCCGATTCACCACAACTCCTCGGCCATTCCTGAGGGCTACCCAGATGGGACCTTGAAATACAAAATTTGAAGGCTTCATCACAGAGGCCTGTAATACTTCCAGGGGGCTCACAACTGCAGGTAACCCAGACCATCAGCCAGTTTTTTGACAGGGGCTATGCATACTCTGAGTGGATTCCTTAAAGCACACAAACATGAAGGAAGGCTTAGAGTTGCACCAAAAGCAAACCTGAGCAAGAACAACTGCTTCTGTCCACTGCTCACCTGGCACACTTGACCTTTAGTGCTGCCATCTGCCTTGACTTCCTAAAACTAAAGGCAAAGAGGAGTGCTGTAACATAGTCACCATTTATGCTTCCCCTACAAATACAAACAATAACTGACCTGCTCATGGAAGCACCCTCACCCAGGACTGGCCTGCTCTGCCACAGATGTAATCCATCTGCATCTGAAAGAAAGTTAAGACAAAACTCAAACGGCTGCAGGATAACTTAACAGCACCAAACATGTTATTTCAATCTACAAATACAATCTAGAGCCCAACTACACCCTACATTACAAATTGCAGGTCGCCGGTACTTGTGCTATTAAACCAGGCTATGCGGCAGGGCAGAACAGCTCCGGGACAAATATGTGCAGACACCCGTGACACAGGACAGGACAAACGGGGGGATGCAACAGGGAGAGAAATTTCTTGGCGAAAAGAATGCCCACAAGGACTGAGAGATAGTGGAACAAGATGACCTAGGTGAGACTGAGAGCGAGCAGATGAGGTCCAGATAACTCTGGAGGAAGAAGATGCTAAGAGAATGATGTTTTCCAAGAACTGCACAAACGGATGCCTGAGAAGCCTACGGTAAGAATGATCTACCTAGCTTGGCATTCTCACAAATCCTAACCCGCTATAATGCATCATTGCAGTGAGCATCTGTCGATACTGCTCAGAACAAGACCTTAAAAGACATCTGACTGGGTGCTTCTAAAGAGAGATGCAATTCTGATGCCTGCCCAGACTTCTGAGTCAAAAGTCCTATGACACTGGTGCCAGGCCAAAGAACACAGAGATGACAGATGCCAAGAATGAGACCAGAGTCACTGATAGGCCCCTGAAAGACCTAAGGTAAAAGACATGTGACAGGAGAGACCCAAACAACACAGAACGCACAATAGACAAGTGACACGACACACACCGGAACTGCTCTGCCCTGCGCGCCTCAGCGCCGTGAGCAAAAGAGACACTTCCCCTTTAGGCGGCCTAAGGGGACACTTCTTGGACATCCCTGTCTCCATCTCTGACTCAAAAACCCCTCCTGGGAAGTCCCGACCTGGCACCCCGCTTCCATCCCCTCTGTGGGTCGTAGCCCTCGACTTATCTTGCACGCATCTGGGGATCCAAATCCCTGTCGGGTGCAGAGGAAGGCCGCCTCCCTGTCTGGGAAGTTCCAGCTGTCACCGGGCTGTTATCTCTTGGTCTGCCAAGTGAGAGAAAACCAAACATCAGGGCACAATCTTACCAGCACATCGGCCAAAACCTGACAATTCTGCTACTCACTGTCTCCTAAGAATGCTGAGGCAACAGAGGAGTGCTGTAACATAGTCACCATTTATGCTTCTATCCACTGCTCACCTTGCACGCTTGGCCTTGACTGCTGCCATCTGCCTTCCTAAAAATAAAGGCAAAGAGGAGTGCTGTAACATAGTCACCATTTATGCTTCCCCTACAAATACAAACAATAACTGACCTGCTCATGGAAGCACCCTCACCCAGGACTGGCCTGCTCTGCCACAGATGTAATCCATCTGCATCTGAAAGAAAGTTAGGACAAAACTCAAACGGCTGCAGGATAACTTAACAGCACCAAACATGTTATTTCAATCTACAAATACAATCTAGAGCCCAACTACACCCTACACTACAAATTGCAGGTCCCCGGGACTTGTGCTATTACAGGCTATGCGGCAGGGCAGAACAGCTCCGGGACAATAATGTGCAGACACCCGTGACACAGGACAGGACGTGACAAACGAGGGGACGCGACAGGGAGAGAGAGCTCTCAGCAAGAAGAATGATGGTGAGTGCCGAGAGAACACGGAACAAGATGACCTTGGTGAGACTGACGGCTCGGAGCCGATGAGGCTCCGAGAACCCTGCAGGAACAAGATGCTAACACAATGATTTCTTAAGAGAACGGCAGAGATGAATGGCCAACAATCTTACGGTCCGAAGGCTCTAGCTAGCTTCGCATTCTTATCGGTCCTAATCGGCTAATAATGGATCACTGCGGTGTGTGGCCGTCGACACAGCTCAGAGCAAGACCTTAAAAGACATCTGACTGGGTGTTTCTAATGAGAGATGCAATTCCGATGCCTGTCTGACCTCCAGAATCAAGAGTCCTATTGCACTGGTGCCTGTCCAAGGAACGCAGAGATCGCAGATGCCAAAAATGAGGCCGGGGTTTCCGATAGGCCCCTCAAAGGGCTAAGGTAAAAAAGACATGTGACAAGAAATATCCAAACACACTGAATGCACAATAGACAAGTGACATGACACACACCAGGACTGCTCTGCCCTGAGCACCTCAGCACTGTGATCAAAAGAAAAACTTTCCCTTTAGGTGGCCTAAGTGGATACTTCCTGCACATCCCTGCCACCAAAGCCGATTCAAAAAGCCCTCCCAGCGCCTCGCTTTCATCCCCTCTCGAGGCTGTAGCCCTCGATTTATCTCTCGGACGTCTGGGGACGAGAATCCATGTCGTGTGCGAATGGAGGCCGCCTCGCCCGCTGGGAATTTTCTTACGATCACCGGGCTGTAGTCCCTTGCTCAACTACAATTGAGAACGCCGAACATCACTGCGTGATCTTAGCTGTACAACAGACAAAACCCAGCAATTCTGCTACTCGCCGTTCTCCTCAGAATGCCTGGCTCCTTGGGCCGCACGCTTTGGCCGTGCTCGGAGGCTGACGCTGTCATCGCAGGGTATGCCTGGGTTAAGAAGAGACAAAGTGACTCGGCATTGCTGAAACCTAAGTGGACCCTGGCTTCCCCTCCCTACCTCGGCAACTCACCGCAACTCCTCAGCCGTTGCCAAAGGCTACCCGGATGGGACCTTGAAATACAAAATTTCGTCACAGTCCTAAAATACTTCCAGAGGACCCGCAAGCACAGGAAACCCGGTCTGTCGGCTGGTTGGTGATGGGGGCTTGGCATACTCCGAGTGGATTGCCTAAAGCACACAAACAAGAATGGAGGCTTTAGAGTTGCGCCAGAAATTGAGACCTGAGTGAGAACAACTGTTTCTGCAACTGGTCACTGCTCACCTTGACTGCAGATACCCAGATTTAATGCCTAAAAATAAAGAGAGAAAACAGTACTGTAACACACAGTCACCGTTTACACTTCCACTGCAGAGACAAACGGTGACTGACCTGCTCAGGGGAACCCCCTTTCCAGGAACTGGGGGGGTCTGCCACAGATTTAATCCACCTGCATCTGAAAGAGAGTTAGGACAAAAGTCAAATGGTTGCAAGATAACTTAACAGCTGCAAACACCTTATGTCAATCTAGGAATACCATCTAGAGTCCAACTACACCCTGCACTGCAAATTTCAAGTCCCCAAGACCTATCCTATTACACCAGGCTATGCAGCAGGGCAGAACGGCTCTGGGACAAATTTGTGCAGACACCCGTGACACAGGACGGGACAAACGAGGGGACGCTAAACACGTTATGAGACAAACGGCGTGACACAAGGATGATAAGTTCCTGGCAAGAAGAATAACGGCAAGGACTGAGAGGATGCCAAAAGAGATGACCGATGCTTTGGCGGCGGTGGATGGAGGAGGCTCTAAGGAGCGGAAGAGCTCCTGGAAAAGACTGGAATAGAGTGACCTGTTAAAAGAACTGTCGGTCACAATGATCAGAATGGCTGTGAGACAATGCTACGTTTAGAATGCTTTCCGTATCCATACAATCTTGTAAGCCCCAGGATGTTACAGCTCGTGGCTGGAAAGGATGGACGGTGATACAGCCGGGAAGGAGGCCTCAAAAGACGTCCGACTTGATGCTTCGGAGATGCGACCGAGAGAGACGGCCGAGCCAGCCGGTAAAAGAACCGATGATATCGGCATCGTGCCGAGAAGTGCGAGCGTTCGAGAACCCAGAGATGATGGCTGATGCTTGTGTTAAGGCCCTTGAGGGGAAAAGGCAGGGATATCTGATCCAAGGGACCCCAAAGACACACCAGATAACACAGTACACGGGACAACACAACACGGACCGGAACTGTTCTGCACTGCACACCCTACAGCTGCAATCAAAAGTAGAGCCTCTCCCTTTAGCTGTCCTAAGAGGCCCCTTAGAAGATACCCCTTTATCCTCTGCTAGTTTTCAAATCTATCCCAGGAATTTCCAATCCACTACTCCCATCTCCAGGCTGTGGCCCCAACTTATCTTTTGGACGATCGGTGATGTGAATCCAGGTTGGACCTGAAATGAGTCTACCTCGGAGGGCCGTGTGATCGCCTGTTAGCCTCTTAGTCGGCTACAATAAAGAACAGCAAAATCAACACATGAGTTTAGTGTTATGTGGGCCAAATCCCAGCAAGTCAGCTACTTATCCTCTTCTGAGTGTACCTGGATCCTCAAGTCTCCAGCTTCATCCTGAGTCCAAGGCTATCGCTGTTACTATGAGTGGCACCTGGATTAGAGAGAGGCAAAGTTACATGGCATTTCTGTGAGTGCAGTGGATGAGCTCGTGTGCTGTACGACACACGAATGCCTCTGCTATGCTTGTGAAAAGCCTTGAGGGGGTCCTCAAATAGACACCATTTCTCACCCTGCTGCCTTCAAAACTCCCCACAATAACTCCTAATTAGAGGCACCCTGCTCACTCTCCCTCTCCTAGCCACAATTCTCAACTCATCTGAAGCCTCAATCTCAAACATCATCTTTGACACGGGGCAGATACCGTTTGTGACATGATGGATCTGCTGAAAAAATGTTGTACTTGACACAACCTGGAATTGCAGGAAGTTGGACTCCTCCTAAAAAAAAAAAAAAAAAACACAAAAAAACCAACAAAACAAAATCAGAAATTACAAAAACACCTTACCACCCCCGAATGCACAAACCCAAATTGCGAAATTAAATACTCCCTGTATTCAACGGTGTTTTCTTCACGGTCTCTTCAAAGCCTCTGTTGCTTTAGATGCCTAAAAGCACCTGCTGAAAACAACCTGAGACAAACTGAAAGAGCCTCTTCACCAAAATGAGAGGAGAACTCTTATCCCAGCAGATTCCAGAGAGGGAATGAAGCCCCCTGGCAAAGGCTGGGGTTAATATACCCCTGATTGGGCCCGCCTCTCATTCCCACAATGCCCGGAAAAGGGGAGGGGCAAATCCCACCGGGTATAAAAGCCCTCAGAGCAGATGCAGCTGTTTGGCTTCTCTGACTTGAATTTGAGGGGAGTAAAGGGCTTGATACAGAAGAAAACTCTCCAGGGAAATGACAGTGCTTTCTTTTTTGCTACAACTACTTGGAACAAATGGACAGAAAGCTGGTAAGAAATAAACTTGGTTTATTTGAAAATAAACAAAAAAAATAAAACTGGGTTTTTAGGCAGCATAGCTAGATAAGTTGGTAATTTGCTGTTAACTTATATAATTATTCCTCAGTGACTACTAAGTAGTACTCCACTTGTGACTAAGTAGGGTGGAGAAGAATACGAATTATATGAACAGTCTGTCTCCTTGGGACTACTACTTAGGGCTATCTACATTATAAATTAAAAAAAAAAAATAATAGCCTCCTGGGCAGCATAAAGATTAAGTACATGCCAGGCTTGCCCTGATCTGAGATATTTAGTCCTAGGGTGCAGAAAGAATTGCCCTGAAAGGTAGTTTTAAACCCTTAAAATGCTGAAAAAGACAGAGCCTCCTTCAAGTGAAGCCTTTAAAAGGAGGAAATGGGGCAGTTACCTCCGCTGAAACTGATACAATGGCAAATGAGTGTCTTCTGCCCTTTAATTTAATCCCCAAGAATACGGGGAAAAGAGGGGTTTTCCTCACTTTAAATCTCTCCAGTGATGAAGAAAGAGGGATTTTCCCCTCAATCCAAACCCTTAAGAAGGAGGGACAGCTGGGCTTTCCCCTCCATTTAAGCCTTAGGACAACACAAAGGGTTACCCTTAATTCAAATGCAGTTACCCTTAATTCAAACCCATAAACAACATTGTCAAGGTTTTCCCCTTCTATTTAAACTGGAAAATAAGGGAAAATGGGGATTCCCTGTCAATTAACACCCCTAACAGCATAGAAAAGGCAGGGATTCTTTCCACTGAGACCATTAAAATTGCAGGGAAAGTGGATTCCCTCACGATTTGAACACAAGAAATAATGGGAAAAGGAAGCTTTTTCTCTCAATTTAAACCCCTTTTCTCCTACTAACCCCTCTCTTTTCTGGGAGTGCTGTGGAAGGTCTGGGGGTTCTAGGGAGGGACTGACACAATAAAAGGGGAAAGCTGAAAACTCTCCCCTGGAACCCCACATGCTGCCTGGCCTGCTCAGGTGCTGCCCCTTGGCAAGAGGGCTCTTCCCTTGGCATTTTCTCAAAGGGATGCTCCGTGCCCAGGTGGGTCCGGCTGCTCCCCAGTCCCTGCTGGATGTTCCAACCATAGTTCCTGGAGGAACGCTTGGAATAGCCCTGTTAGGCCCTCTGGACTAGCAGCTCCCTATGCAGGTGTGCCCAGGTAACCCTCTGAAAGCGGCTTGTCACACGGGGGGCTGCGACACTTTGGAGGGGGGGATGAGGTGAAGAAAGGTCCTGTGGGGAGTTCCCTTCCCTACACAGCCCTTTGTCTCCCCCTTAAACAATGGCGTGTCAGACTTTCCTTTCCAAGGAAATTAACAGTCTTTCCTCTCTGTGTGCCCCTAGCCAAACAGGAATTGCATCCAAAATTGCAGACAGCGAACAATTTCTCACAGACCACAGATGCCAACACCAAGAACTCTTGCTGCCCTTGGAGTGAAGCACACCACCAGTGAACAGACATCAATACACGGCGACGGAGAGTTTTGTTTTACAGGGAAAAGGACCAGCGATTGGGTCCAGAGGTCAGTGGCCCCAAATGACATTATGCAACCTCAAGGTCCGAACGGCGCAGAATTTACAAGGGAGCAAAACTGCCCCCACCAAAAATTCAGGCTGCCCTAGCAGTGACAAGAACCTCCTGCAAACTAGCATCAAGAACCTAGAGTGGTGGGTTTCACAGGGAAAAGGGCTGGGGATCAAGTTCAAGGGACCTGTGGCCCTGAATGCGCGGTTGCCTCCAGAAATCTGAATGATGCAGGCTGTGTCCCACACCCAACCTGCCATCACCAAGAATTTCCGCTGCCCTGACAGTCCCAAGGGAACGCTACAAACTGACATCAGGAACCTGGGCTGGACACTTTTCTTTCCCAAGGAAAAAGGAAGATCTTTGCATCCAGGGGCCTGTGGCCCTGAGTGGCTGGACACCTCCAAAAATCCAAATGATCGAGGATGTGTCCCAGACCCAAGCTGCCCCCACCTCAAACCTGTGCTGCCCTGACGGTCCCAAGAGAACCCTACAAACTGACATCAGGAACCTGGGCTGCCCACTTTTCTTTCCCAGGGAAAATGACCGGTCTTTGTCTCCAGGGGCCTGTGGCCCTGAGCACTTCAGCACTCTGATGCTTTTCCTTTATGTGGCCTAAGGGGCCAACCCCATCTCCAAAGCTGCCTCTAAAAGCCCTCCCAGCGCCTCGCTTCCATCCCCTCTCAGGGTCCTAGCCCTCGACTTATCTCTCGGACGTCCGGGGACGAGAATCCACGTCCGGTGCCAAGGAAGGCCGCCTCACCCGCTGGCAGTTTTCTAGAGTCTCCGACCTGTGGCTCCTTGCTCAGCTACAATCAAGAACACCAAACATCACTGCAGGATCTTAGCTGCACAGCAGCCAATAACCAATAACAGTTCTGCTACTCACCATTCTCCAAAAAATGCCCGGCTTCTTGGGCCGCACCCAGAGGCCAATGCCCTCGTGGCAGGGTCTGCCTGGGTGAAGAGCAGACGAGGTGATGTGACATTGCTGAAAGTCGAGTGGATCCTGGCTCCTTCTCCCTAGTTCCCCGACTTACAGCAACTCCTCGGCCACTCCTGAAGGCTCCCCGGGTGACACCTTCAAATGACAAAGATCAAGGCTTCATCACAGAGCCGTGCACTGCTTCCCGAATTCCCACAAGAGCGATGAAGCGGGTCTGCGGCCCAGTTGCCAAGGGGGGTCTCGGCATAATACGAGCGGACCGCCTAGAGCACGCAAACAAGAACGGAGCCTAAGAGCTGCACCAGGAATTGAGACCAGAGCAATGACAACTGCTGCCTGCCACCGGTCACTGCTCACCTTGCCCGCTTACCTTGACTGCTAGTATCTGGCTTTATTTCCTAAAAATAACAACAAAGAACAATGCTGTAACACAGAGGCACCATTTACGCTTCCCCTGCAAAGACAAACAGCGACTGACCTTCTCGGGGGACCCCCCCCTCACCCGGGACGGGGCCCTCTGCCACGGATTCCATCTGGCTGCATCTGAAAGAACGTTAGGACAAAAGTCAGAGCACTGCAGGATAACTTAACAGCTCCAGGTATCCTTCATCAATCTACAGATCCCATCTAGAGTCCAATTACACCCCACATTACAAATTTCCAGGCCCCAGGACACGCCCCATTCTAGACCTACACCAGGCTATGCAGCAGGGCAGAGCAGCTCCAGGCCAAATACCCAGACACCCGTGACACAGAACAAGACAAACAAGGGGACACAACAGGGGGAGAAAGCGCTGGGCAAGAAGAATGCCCTCAGGGAGCCAGAAAGTGCAGAATGAGATTACCTAGCTGAGACTGATGGTGAGCCTCTAAGGCTCAGAGAACCCTGCAGGAACAAGATGCTAACTGAATGACCTATTCCAAGCAAGGCAGGGATGGATGCCCGAGAATCCTAGCGTCAGAATGCTCTACGGATCTCCGCCTTGGTACGAGTCCTAATCTGCTAGAACGGATCCTTGCTGTCACAATTGTCACAAATCACAGCTGTTGAGAACAGCCCAGAACAAGACCTCAAAAGACATCTGAGCGGATGCTAGGCCGATGCCTGTCTGGGCTCCCGAGCCAAAGGTGAGAAGGAATCGGCACTGGCCCGAGGAACACAGAGATGAGAGATGCAAAGATGGACACCTGGGCTTCCGATAAGCCCCTCAAAGGACTAAGGCAAAAGACACAGAAGGCACGACAGACAAGTGACACACCATGCACCAGCACTGCTCTGCCCTGAGCACTTCAGCACTGTGAGGCTTTTCCTTTATGTGGCCTAAAGGGCCAACCCCATCTCCAAAGCTGCCTCAAAAAGCCCTCCCAGCGCCTCGCTTCCACTCCCTCTCAGGGTCCTAGCCCTCGACTTATCTCTCACACATCCGGGGACGAGAATCCACGTCCGGTGCCAAGGAAGGCCGCCTCACCCGCTGGCAGTTTCCTAGAGTCACCGACCTGTGGCCCCTTGCTCAGCTACAATCAAGAACACCAAAGAAACATGTTACCATAAACAGTATTTCCCAGATTCTCTGCAACAACAAAACAAAACATACACGACAATCAAACAAACTGAATGAATAAAACCTCTCTAATTCAATAAACAATAATGCAATTCCCAATATTATAAATACCTCACTGATTAACTACAGGACAGTACCTAAGGCCCGTCAAAATGAACACTACATACTCACACTTATAAAACCCACTACTGCAGAATTATAAACCTACCCTCTACTTCATGGTATGACCCATATAAACCTTTGTAAACCTTAAACAACAAACCCTGTTAAAATTTTACTGTTTTAATTATATTTTTAACATAAAAATATTACTAAATAATAAAAAAAAATCAGCACAAAAAAAATCTAACAAATCCTCGAGAAAAAAATATTCAACAATACTCAATCCCAAAAAACCCTTGTCATCAGCACCTGAGACAAGAACAATAACATTCAAGAAGTACACCACGTCCGTTATCATTCATCAGCTACGAACAAAATAAAACGATACAACCAATTCCTAAAAACCACCTCAAAATCACTACATCAAGGAACTTTGGAAAATTAAAAGCCGCGCTCCCGGCACCGGGCGGAGCGCGGCTCCCGGCAGGAAAGCGGCTCCTCTGGCGGCTCCTGAGGGCTGCAGGGGGCCCCGGCGGCGCCCGAGCCCCGCGCCCGGAGCGGACGGAGCGGCCGGCACCGGCGCAGCGCCCACGCCGCCTCTCCCGCCCGCCGGCCCGGCAAAGCTCCCCTCGGCTCCGCACGCCTCGCTCCGGCGCGGCTCTGGCAGTCCCGCGGCAGCCCGGCCGCGCCCAATTCCCCTTCCACCTCGGCAGCTCCCCAGGCAACGCCAGCAGCTCCCGCGCCACAGCCTTGGCTGCCGGGCCAGGGGCAGAAGAAGCGCCCTCAAACGCAGCGGCACACCCCGATTTCAACCCTTCAAACGCTGCGAGAGCTGCAGCCTCCTTCAATTGAGCTCCCGAAACTGACGCCACACTCAGGTGCTCACCTCGCTTCAACGAGGGCAAATAAATGTATTCTCCCCTTCAACTTCATTCCCTATAAGAGCAGAAAAGAAGGGCTTGTCCTCAAATGAAATCCCGCAAAATTTAAAATCAGAGGGTTTTGGGAAAGCTGCAAAAGGCAGGCCTCAGAAACAGCAGAACTGAGATTCGAGCTAAGCAGTAGACATAAGATTTGTCAGCAGAAAAATTATATAAGAAGTAGAGGTTAACTACAAATAGAACAATGGGCTGTGTATTATCGCTTGTCTGGAATAACTCCCTAAGCCACAGAAAAGTGTATCTAGCGAGATATTAGGAAGTTCTAAGCTTAAGAATGGAGCCCTGTGCATTGTGTTTTAAGGCTTACGAGCAGGCATTGTATTCGAAAGAAGCGAGCGTTGTTTTAACCAAAGGTACGTGTGCTTGCAGTGGTGGGATAGAACGGGTGTCAATATGCTTTTGTTTCGTGTGATTGGTCAAAACTCTTAACCTTAGAATTTACGTTAAAGTTCTTTGCTGCCAGGGACGTGAGCTGCTGGCATCTTCCCATCGCCGTAACCATGGCATGAGAGCGATGCGAGAAAATGAACCAGCTCGAGACGCCTTCCTCAGCAGTCCCGTCCCGTTCGTGATTTGTACATAGACCCCCGGCCGGCGACACAAACAATGGGGAAAGGGGGATTTTTACCGCAATCCAAACCCTTCACAAGGAGGGACAACAGGGCTGCCCCCTCCGTTTAAACCTTAGGGTGATGAAAATGGAGGGGGGGGGGTGGTGTTACCCTCAAATCAAACCCAGCATATGACAACAGTATTTTTCCCCTGCCATTTAAAATAGAACACAGGGATTCCCTGACACCCCTGGGATACCCCTAACACCCTGGAAAAGGAAGGTTTTCCTTCAGTCAAGACCCTCAAAACCACAAGAGAAGGGGGATCTCCCCAGCTCAAACACAGATAATAATGGAAGAGGAGTTGCTTCCCCCACTAGGAATTTCTTTGGTCCTCAAAATCCCCTTTTTTTTTTTTTTTTCTTGAGGCACTGGGGAGGGATTGGCAAGATGAAATTTAAAAGGGAAAGGAGAAATGTCCCCGCTACAAACGCACATGGGCTCACCTGTTTGGCTGCCGCTACCCGGCTCAAAGGTTTGTCCCTCGGCACCTCCTTTGAGCAATGCTCCAGGTATCCAAGTGCGTATCCAGGTGATCCCGCAGACCCTGTCCGAAGCTCTCACCGTGTTTCCAAGGACAGCCCCGGGAGCCCCCCATAAACTCCTCTTCTCCAGCAGCTCCATGCAAAAGTCAGCTGAGGCAAATCCCCTGAAACAGCCGCCAGCAGGAGACGGCCCCTCCTCATCCTCACAGCTCATACCTGGGGATGCTCTGGCTTTCTTCCCAAATGAATTTAGAGACAAATTCCTATTTTTACCAATACCTACAAGAACGAAGCACTTGACAGGATTTAGTATTCTACACACCCCCCTCCCTGTGCATTTTGGGGCAGCTTTGGGTCCCTCTGGGGGACGGCACCCAGCATGACCCCCCTCATTCACCACCCACCTGCTCCTCCGCCACAGTGTGCCTCCCCCTCCTAGGGACCTTGGGGTGCCCCAAATGACACCAGAGCCCCGAGTCTTCACCCCTTTTTCCTGGCCCCCAAAGAAGGCACAGAACGAGTCAAACTGCCCTGGACAGCAGCCCAGCACTTCCTTCCATCCCTTTCCACATGTACATCCCCCCCGAAAGGGACTCTGCCGCAACGAGAAAGGGGGGCAGCCGCCAGAAGGGTTGAAGCTCCTGCCCAGCCTCGCTGTCACGGGCGAGGGGCAGAGAGAGGGAGCGGCAGAGACGGCGGGGACGCGGCACGGACGGCACGGCACAGAGCGGGGGCCGCTCTCAGCGCGATGCCGGCAAAGCCGCAGGTCCGGCGGGGCCGGGTGGGGTTTGACCGGCACGGGGGGATCCGCCGAGAGCCTCCGGCCCCGTGCGGGGACTCCCGCAAGGGCCCAGGGGCGCCGGGCTCCGGCCCTCTGGGCTTTATTCTCCGGCGCCCCGAGCACCGCGGCTGCGGGGAAAGAAGGAACGGGGCGACGGGAAGAGAGGAGGGACAGCAGGGCGTGAGAAAGGGGAGGGAGGTCGGGCTGTGGAGGAAAGCGGGAGGGCAAGGGAAAGGCCGGGAGCGGGGAAGAGGGACGGTGCACAGAGGAGGGAGAGAAGAGGAATAGAACGGAGGAGCGGGATAGGGACAGGGCAGGAAGGAGTGAGGGCAGTGGGGGCTCGGGTTTGGGAGGGAGAGGAGGGGAGGGTCTGCGGACAAAGAACAGGAATACGGGGAGGAGGAAGGAAGGGTAGAGGGGGGCACGGGAGGGGAGGCCGAAAAGGGAGAGAAAGGGGTCGGCTTTGGGGAGAGCGGAAAATGGGGGAAAGAGAGAAAGAAGAGGAATACAGGGAGGAGGAAGGAGGGGTAGAGAGCGAGACAGGACGGGGAGCCATCAGAGAGCGCCGGCTCCACCCCGAGCCCGCCCCGGCGGCCCGCCCTGCTCGGGATGCTGCCCTGGGCGGAGCTCGGCTCGGTTCGGCCCCGCTCGGCTCCTCGCCTACACTCGGCTGTTCCCCGCTAGACTCGGCTGGATTCGCCTCTGCGGCGCAGCTCGGCTCGCCTCAACTCGGAGCCGCTCGGCTCCGCTCGGCTCCGTTCGGCTCCGCTCGGCTCCCCGCGGGAGCGCGCCTCCCGCGCAGCGCGCACAGCTCGCCGCTCTCCTGCCGCCGAGCCCCGCGCCCGGCCCGGCCGGCGCACGGAAACCCCCGCGCCAGATTAGACCCAGCAGTTTCTGCGCTAAACCCTTTCTGTCCTAGAAGGATGTTGCATCCCGGAGTTTGGGTTTAGATTAGGGTTTTTAATTTATGTTAAAATAAGTTCTGTAATCCCGCGTTTCCCCCGTGTTGTTCCCCCCCCGCAGTTTCTGGCCCCATGCTGCCTGCTGCCGGATTCTTACCCCTGTGCCGCTCCTGTAACCACCCTGCCGTCCGGCCCCGGGAAACCCCGTGCTGGCCACCCCAAGCCATACGATCCCGCTCAGCCCGCGGCTCGGTGCCCGCCCCTGCGGGGTTCTCTGGTTGGTCGCTGTTGCTGGCGTCACCGCCACGGCAGCCGCCCCTATTGGCCGGCAGGCCGTGGATCCTCTCGCCCCGCCCCTCCATAAAGCCCTATCCCGCCGGCAGTCAGGCGCCATTTTCTGCCATGCGAGTGCCGGGAGCGGTCGCGTCCTTCCATCGAACCGCGCCATGTGTGACCAATAAACCGTTCCTGCCAAGCACGGAGTAAATGGACAAATTCCTTTCCTCTTTGCCGGGTCCCTAGCGCACGGTAACAGAGGCTGGCCAGCCCACGCGCCCGAGACACGGAGCCGTGTCCGGGAACCCGCGGCAGCAAACCCCGGCAGCACGTGGAAGCTACGCCACAGCCGGGCTCCCAAGAGCCGCGTGCAGCCGAGGAGAGCGAAAACCCACGCCGCAGAAGGAGATAAACTTCTCTACCTCCTTCGTCTCCCCAGTTTTCTTCTTTGATTTCAAAATCAGAGTTACAAAAACCTCTCAACTACAAGATTTAGTAAGTAGCCAATAATGTAGTCCCGTCAATTTCATAACCTAAAGAACACGTTATGCTTATGTTTCCACAATTAAAAAAAAAAAAAAATCACACAAGAGTCTTACTGTGTCAAGCCTTATTTAAAACACACGCAAAAAAAAAAAAAAAAAAAAAAAAAAAAAAAAAAAAAAAACAAAAAAAAAAACCAACCACCGGAAAGAAATAAAGAAATACCTCTTCACAACTAACCTTATCCTTTACAAACACTAAATTGCAAATCAAAAAACTTACACATAACATAAACTCTTCAAATAACATTTATACACTCATACCCCAAATGACAGGTAAACCACCAAAAGTAAAATGACTAAAATCATTACAAATAAATACTTGTAGAATATTTAGTTACAAAACAACCCCCAAACAACACAAAACCACAAAGAAGTTACCTCAAAACAGCAAACCTACAATTTAAAACAATTAACCCCACTAAGACCAAACATAACAATAATACATCCAAAAAAAAAAAAAACCAAAAAAAAAAACCAAAATAAAATAACACCCACCCAAAAATACCCAATCACTCCAACACAAATTTACTTCTCAGTATCAAAATCGTATGACCTTTTAACAACCTAATTCTATTATTTCTACATCTCTTTTAACACCTATAATAACTACAACTCACACTTGAACCACATCAAATGAACTTACTTATTAACTAACCAGATGAAACAATAACACATCTATAACTTTAAATAAATTACTGCCAAATATAAACATCTTTAAACATACTGCCTTACAAAATAAAACAACTGTTCATTTTTTATTATTCACACACAATCATATATATAAAACATTTTTAAAAATATATAAATGGATGAAATCACAAGAAATCAATTTACAAAAACATTACTAAATATTTTTTTAAACATTAATCAATCACACATAAAAATAACTAAATAATATTTTCAAACATTAAAACATCACTGAATAACTTAAAAGTAATAATTATTAATAAGATGAGTATTTCAGTTTTTAATCATGATTTATCTCCCTTACCTACTTAAATTTTTACATAGAACTCTACAAAAATCCTTACCAAGTATATTTATAACTTAAATTTTAAAACATATATAGACAAACATACTTAACAAGAATAATCTACACACCAAACAACTAAACTAACCAAAAAAACCCGAATAAAATACTAATATATTCATAACACAAAAACCCAAAATCATTAACATAAAAACCCATATAAACACATTAAAAAAGTTTTAATTTTAACACAGTTAAAAAAGACGTACCTTAATGAACAATATTCACACCTTAATAATTCATTACAAACTCTTATCAATTAACGATTAACATTAATTACTTGATACCAATCAAATACAAGAAACTGTTACTTTAGCCAATAAATAGAATAAACTATAATAATATAACTAATAACTTAAAATCACACTTTATTAAAAATATAAAACAGTAAAGCAACGTATCATAAAAACTCCCATTATTATCACTACACAGATATACATATATACACATACATCTATATACAGGTAGATCATATATCCATCTCAACAGCAGCATCTGGGATCGATTCCTGTTTTCTCTCTTGTCTCCTAAATTTATTAGCCACAGAGGATGGAGTAAGGAAATAATTTTATTTATCACCTGGTTCTCCAGAAACCTGAAAAACAAAATAAAACAGAACAAAAAGAAAAAAAAAAGAAAAGAAAACCACATTTGAAAGGCAGATCCTCACCAGCAGCTGGTCCATCTCCTACGGGGGACCTTATTCTAGGGCACTTTTGGTACACTTGCCTGAACCTGTCAGGGCACTCTGTGCTTGCAGGAGAGATTTTTTTTTTGTCAGGGAGAGGCAAGGGGAGGAGAAATAACGCTCTAAACAGCTCAAATCCATTACTGTGCCACTTCCTCTGCAGCAGGTCCTGTGACAGGATGGGAACTGAGGGTGCTTGAAACTTAAAAGCTAAAGACACCAGCACAAGGTGTCCTTTTGCTTTGTCAAGGAAGTGATTTCCAAATCACAAAGCCCCCCCACCATCATCCCTCCTACCACCACCTGAAAGCCTCTTGATTCTCTTCTCAAAAACACAAGGGACACCTCAGAGTTCAGCAAGTTCTGCCAGTGCAGCCCTCGGTGTCCCTGTCTCCAGGTCTGTCCCCCTTGCTTTCATCCTCAGCCATGTCATTCTTCTACCGTGGACAGGAAATTGTCCCCATGTCTCCTGTACTTCTCTGGTTACCTTTTCTCTAAGCCGTGCAGGACCCACGAGAGGAGGCTGTGATCCTCTATCAGCTCTAGAGGTGACAGGGGCAGCACTCTGTGATATCTCCAGAATACGACTCTGAAACAGAAAATGCAACTTGTTCTTTTACAGCCAAGATGGGATTATCTAAAATAAAATGAGCAATTTGGCTGGTACCCGATCAACTCCCAGCTAAAATGAACACGGCCTGTTCTCAGCAACTCCAGAGAAGGAAAGATATTCTCCCTTCAAGGCTTCACACCACAGGTGCTGCTCTTACAAGAAGTATTCAGGTAGCAAGACAATTTTCTCTTTTTGTCCGAGGTTTTGATACCTGAAATCCTCAAGGTGCATGCTCCCAAACCTGAGAACTCCCGGCACGCGAGTTTCCCTCCTGCCGAAGCACTGTTCAGGTGACAAATGTGCTGGCTGGGGAAATAGAGACCCCAAAAAGAAAAGGCCCCGACTGCAGGAGCAAAACTACGGCACCCACGTGAGGCTCCACGATGGCAGGAACCTGTCCCAGTTTCAGGGGATAAGGATGGGCCTGGTTTAGACACAAGCTAAATTATTTCCCCCTCCACAGATACACAAAACCAACAAGGAACAGATTTTCAAGAGGACCAAGGCAGAATCAGCTGCTCCTTTCTGTTTTGTACTTGAGATCTCGAGGCTATACAAGCTTTTGTGGTTTGGGGTATTTGGGAACTGTTCTTTATAAATTCTTACCTGGGAGCCCTTGTCACACAAAGGACTGCTGAAAAAGGCAAGAATGACCCGGAAAATCCTCTGGTAGACATAAAGCTCACAGCAAAGTTTGTCACGCAACCCTTCCCCAAGAAATCTGAGGATCCACTCGCGCTCTGTTTTCTACGGGAAGCCACAAAGAAAAACACCACCATAGACATTCAGACATTTCCAAAGGATACCTGCTCCTAAGAGCACAAAACCCCGGTTCCCTCTTAGTGCCAGCTCAGGGCTTACCACAGCTTAGTCTGGACTTCTCCATTTCCATACCTATCAAATTTAATCACTAATATCCATTGGGAACAGTCAGATTGCCGCCCAAACATGCAGAAAAAATGGAATTTTAGAAGTAGCTGTTTCTAAAATACTTCAGTTGAACTCAAATTTACTAACCTAAACTCAAAGAGGAATTGTAGATAGCCAGGGCAGAACATTCCTTTCTTGTGCCCACAGAGCATACGCAGCACAACTCATTGCGCGTTGGCGTCAAGAAAACAACAAAAACCCCAAGGAAATAACATTTTGAATTCCTATATGAAACATAAGAAAGACACTTCTAATTAACTACCTGTGAGAGAATGAGGTTTCGTCGTATTTTTAAGTCTGATTTTAATACATTCCTGAAGAATTGTAAGTGCCACTTCCCGGCGTCTTTCGGCAAAAGCGGCGCTCCGGAGCGCACCTCTGCCCCTCCAGTCATCTGGGTGTGAAGTAGCCGCTTCTTCGCCTCTGGCAGCCGGAGATCGCGGTAGCTTGCAAGAGGCGAAGAACGAAGCCGCGAAGAAGCCGGCTTGTGTGCGAAGCTCGCAGGTTGCTGAAGGACAGTAGCTGCCGCTCTCCTGCCTGTGGAATTCACTCTTGGCATGCCAATGGAAAGTGCTCCAGGACAAACTTCCTGGGTTTTGACGTAGTCATCATACATCCCTCCTTGGAAAGTCCTGCTGTTCTACAGAGGCTCCAAGATGCAGAGAACACGGTGGCAGCTGCTGAAAAGAAGGGCAACTGTGAGTTGGTCAAGAAACAAGAACCTAGGCAGCTGACTGTGCTTGGCAAGGAGCAGCTGCTGGATTCTTGCAATTGCCTTCAGTGCGCACAGAAGCCCGCTGCTCTGCTGCTTGCTTTTTCGCCTTCAGTCAATTACACACTGCTGAAGCTGAGGCAGGCTGTTCAGCTTTGCTGCTTTTCAGCATCTCAGCTGCCCTTCTGCTCTATGACAGCTCTCCAGGTTTCTTGCCTTCGTCAGGCTGCAACGTGCCCGCTACTATCCAGCGCTGGGCAGGAGTGGGCAGAGAGCACGGCCATCTGCCAGCAGGTTGCAGCTTGCCCAGGAAAGTGCAGTGTCCTTGGAATGTGCAGCAAATCTTATTTCCTGGCAAGGTCGGGCTAAGTGAGCAGTGCTGGTACACTTTCTCCTTGAGAACTGGAGCGGAAAAGCTTTTCGCTAAGATGTAGGCGACTAGAGAGGCAGAATACGCAGCTCCGGAGCTGGCCGAAAGCAAGTGCCGCTTGCCGGCGTCTTTCGGCAGAAGCGGCGCTTCGGAGCGCACCGCTGCCGCTCCAGTGATCTGTGCGCGAAGTAGCCGCTTCTTGTCCTCCGGCAGCCGGAGATCGCCGTAGCTTGCAAGAGGCGAAGAACGAAGCCGCCAAGAAGCCGGCTTGTGTGCGAAGCTCGCAGACAGCTGCAGGACGGTGGCTGCTGCTCTCCTGCCTCTTGAATTCACTCTTGGCATGCCAATGGGAGGTGTTCCAGGACAACTTTCCTGGGTTTTGACATAGTCGTCATGCATCCCACCTTGGAAATTCTTGTTGCTCCCCAGAGGCTCCGAGATGCAGAGAACACGGTGGCAGCTGCTGAAAAGAAGGGCAACTGTGAGTTGGTCAAGAAGCAAGAACCTAGGCAGCTGCCTGTGCTTGGCAAGGCGCAGCTGCTGCATGCTTGCAATTGCCTTCAGTGCGCACAGAAGCCCGCTGCTCTGCTGCTTGCTTTTTCGCCTTCAGTCAATTACACACTGCTGAAGCTGAGGCAGGCTGTTCAGCTTTGCTGCTTTTCAGCATCTCAGCTGCCCTTCTGCTCTGTGACAGCTCTCCAGGCTTCTTGCCTTCGCCAGGCTGCAACGTGCCCGCTTAGCACCAAGAACTGGGCAGGAGTGGGCAGAGAGCACGGCCATCTGCCAGCAGGTTGCAGCTTGCCCAGGAAAGTGCAGTGTCCTTGGAATGTGCAGCAAATCTTATTTCCTGGCAAGGTCGGGCTAAGTGAGCAGTGCTGGTACACTTTCTCCTTGAGAACTGGAGCGGAAAAGCTTTTGGCTAAGATGTAGGCGACTAGAGAGGCAGAATACGCAGCTCCGGAGCTGGCCGAAAGCAAGTGCCGCTTGCCGGCGTCTTTCGGCAGAAGCGGCGCTTCGGAGCGCACCGCTGCCGCTCCAGTGATCTGTGCGCGAAGTAGCCGCTTCTTGTCCTCCGGCAGCCGGAGATCGCCGTAGCTTGCAAGAGGCGAAGAACGAAGCCGCCAAGAAGCCGGCTTGTGTGCGAAGCTCGCAGACAGCTGCGGGACGGTGGCTGCTGCTCTCCTGCCTCTTGAATTCACTTTTGGCATGCCAATGGAAGGTGTTCCAGGACAACTTTCCTGGGTTTTGACATAGTCGTCATGCATCCCACCTTGGAAATTCTTGTTGCTCCCCAGAGGCTCCGAGATGCAGAGAACACGGTGGCAGCTGCTGAAAAGAAGGGCAACTGTGAGTTGGTCAAGAAGCAAGAACCTAGGCAGCTGCCTGTGCTTGGCAAGGAGCAGCTGCTGGATTCTTGCAATTGCCTTCAGTGCGCACAGAAGCCCGCTGCTCTGCTGCTTGCTTTTTCGCCTTCAGTCAATTACACACTGCTGAAGCTGAGGCAGGCTGTTCAGCTTTGCTGCTTTTCAGCATCTCAGCTGCCCTTCTGCTCTGTGACAGCTCTCCAGGCTTCTTGCCTTCGCCAGGCTGCAACGTGCCCGCTAGCACCAAGAACTGGGCAGGAGTGGGCAGAGAGCACGGCCATCTGCCAGCAGGTTGCAGCTTGCCCAGGAAAGTGCAGTGTCCTTGGAATGTGCAGCAAATCTTATTTCCTGGCAAGGTCGGGCTAAGTGAGCAGTGCTGGTACACTTTCTCCTTGAGAACTGGAGCGGAAAAGCTTTTCGCTAAGATGTAGGCGACTAGAGAGGCAGAATACGCAGCTCCGGAGCTGGCCGAAAGCAAGTGCCGCTTGCCGGCGTCTTTCGGCAGAAGCGGCGCTTCGGAGCGCACCGCTGCCGCTCCAGTGATCTGTGCGCGAAGTAGCCGCTTCTTGTCCTCCGGCAGCCGGAGATCGCCGTAGCTTGCAAGAGGCGAAGAACGAAGCCGCCAAGAAGCCGGCTTGTGTGCGAAGCTCGCAGACAGCTGCGGGACGGTGGCTGCTGCTCTCCTGCCTCTTGAATTCACTCTTGGCATGCCAATGGGAGGTGTTCCAGGACAACTTTCCTGGGTTTTGACATAGTCGTCATGCATCCCACCTTGGAAATTCTTGTTGCTCCCCAGAGGCTCCGAGATGCAGAGAACACGGTGGCAGCTGCTGAAAAGAAGGGCAACTGTGAGTTGGTCAAGAAGCAAGAACCTAGGCAGCTGCCTGTGCTTGGCAAGGAGCAGCTGCTGGATTCTTGCAATTGCCTTCAGTGCGCACAGAAGCCCGCTGCTCTGCTGCTTGCTTTTTCGCCTTCAGTCAATTACACACTGCTGAAGCTGAGGCAGGCTGTTCAGCTTTGCTGCTTTTCAGCATCTCAGCTGCCCTTCTGCTCTGTGACAGCTCTCGAGGCTTCTTGCCTTCGCCAGGCTGCAACGTGCCCGCTAGCACCAAGAACTGGGCAGGAGTGGGCAGAGAGCACGGCCATCTGCCAGCAGGTTGCAGCTTGCCCAGGAAAGTGCAGTGTCCTTGGAATGTGCAGCAAATCTTATTTCCTGGCAAGGTCGGGCTAAGTGAGCAGTGCTGGTACACTTTCTCCTTGAGAACTGGAGCGGAAAAGCTTTTCGCTAAGATGTAGGCGACTAGAGAGGCAGAATACGCAGCTCCGGAGCTGGCCGAAAGCAAGTGCCGCTTGCCGGCGTCTTTCGGCAGAAGCGGCGCTTCGGAGCGCACCGCTGCCGCTCCAGTGATCTGTGCGCGAAGTAGCCGCTTCTTGTCCTCCGGCAGCCGGAGATCGCCGTAGCTTGCAAGAGGCGAAGAACGAAGCCGCCAAGAAGCCGGCTTGTGTGCGAAGCTCGCAGACAGCTGCGGGACGGTGGCTGCTGCTCTCCTGCCTCTTGAATTCACTTTTGGCATGCCAATGGGAGGTGTTCCAGGACAACTTTCCTGGGTTTTGACATAGTCGTCATGCATCCCACCTTGGAAATTCTTGTTGCTCTCCAGAGGCTCCGAGATGCAGAGAACACGGTGGCAGCTGCTGAAAAGAAGGGCAACTGTGAGTTGGTCAAGAAGCAAGAACCTAGGCCGCTGCCTGTGCTTGGCAAGGAGCAGCTGCTGGATTCTTGCAATTGCCTTCAGTGCGCACAGAAGCCCGCTGCTCTGCTGCTTGCTTTTTCGCCTTCAGTCAATTACACACTGCTGAAGCTGAGGCAGGCTGTTCAGCTTTGCTGCTTTTCAGCATCTCAGCTGCCCTTCTGCTCTATGACAGCTCTCGAGGCTTCTTGCCTTCGTCAGGCTGCAACGTGCCCGCTACTATCCAGCGCTGGGCAGGAGTGGGCAGAGAGCACGGCCATCTGCCAGCAGGTTGCAGCTTGCCCAGGAAAGTGCAGTGTCCTTGGAATGTGCAGCAAATCTTATTTCCTGGCAAGGTCGGGCTAAGTGAGCAGTGCTGGTACACTTTCTCCTTGAGAACTGGAGCGGAAAAGCTTTTCGCTAAGATGTAGGCGACTAGAGAGGCAGAATACGCAGCTCCGGAGCTGGCCGAAAGCAAGTGCCGCTTGCCGGCGTCTTTCGGCAGAAGCGGCGCTTCGGAGCGCACCGCTGCCGCTCCAGTGATCTGTGCGCGAAGTAGCCGCTTCTTGTCCTCCGGCAGCCGGAGATCGCGGTAGCTTGCAAGAGGCGAAGAACGAAGCCGCGAAGAAGCCGGCTTGTGTGCGAAGCTCGCAGACAGCTGCGGGACGGTGGCTGCTGCTCTCCTGCCTCTTGAATTCACTCTTGGCATGCCAATGGAAGGTGTTCCAGGACAACTTTCCTGGGTTTTTGACATAGTCGTCATGCATCCCACCTTGGAAATTCTTGTTGCTCCCCAGAGGCTCCGAGATGCAGAGAACACGGTGGCAGCTGCTGAAAAGAAGGGCAACTGTGAGTTGGTCAAGAAGCAAGAACCTAGGCAGCTGCCTGTGCTTGGCAAGGCGCAGCTGCTGGATTCTTGCAATTGCCTTCAGTGCGCACAGAAGCCCGCTGCTCTGCTGCTTGCTTTTTCGCCTTCAGTCAATTACACACTGCTGAAGCTGAGGCAGGCTGTTCAGCTTTGCTGCTTTTCAGCATCTCAGCTGCCCTTCTGCTCTGTGACAGCTCTCGAGGCTTCTTGCCTTCGCCAGGCTGCAACGTGCCCGCTAGCACCAAGAACTGGGCAGGAGTGGGCAGAGAGCACGGCCATCTGCCAGCAGGTTGCAGCTTGCCCAGGAAAGTGCAGTGTCCTTGGAATGTGCAGCAAATCTTATTTCCTGGCAAGGTCGGGCTAAGTGAGCAGTGCTGGTACACTTTCTCCTTGAGAACTGGAGCGGAAAAGCTTTTCGCTAAGATGTAGGCGACTAGAGAGGCAGAATACGCAGCTCCGGAGCTGGCCGAAAGCAAGTGCCGCTTGCCGGCGTCTTTCGGCAGAAGCGGCGCTTCGGAGCGCACCGCTGCCGCTCCAGTGATCTGTGCGCGAAGTAGCCGCTTCTTGTCCTCCGGCAGCCGGAGATCGCGGTAGCTTGCAAGAGGCGAAGAACGAAGCCGCGAAGAAGCCGGCTTGTGTGCGAAGCTCGCAGACAGCTGCAGGACGGTGGCTGCTGCTCTCCTGCCTCTTGAATTCACTTTTGGCATGCCAATGGGAGGTGTTCCAGGACAACTTTCCTGGGTTTTGACATAGTCGTCATGCATCCCACCTTGGAAATTCTTGTTGCTCCCCAGAGGCTCCGAGATGCAGAGAACACGGTGGCAGCTGCTGAAAAGAAGGGCAACTGTGAGTTGGTCAAGAAGCAAGAACCTAGGCAGCTGCCTGTGCTTGGCAAGGAGCAGCTGCTGGATTCTTGCAATTGCCTTCAGTGCGCACAGAAGCCCGCTGCTCTGCTGCTTGCTTTTTTCGCCTTCAGTCAATTACACACTGCTGAAGCTGAGGCAGGCTGTTCAGCTTTGCTGCTTTTCAGCATCTCAGCTGCCCTTCTGCTCTGTGACAGCTCTCGAGGCTTCTTGCCTTCGCCAGGCTGCAACGTGCCCGCTTAGTACCAAGAACTGGGCAGGAGTGGGCAGAGAGCACGGCCATCTGCCAGCAGGTTGCAGCTTGCCCAGGAAAGTGCAGTGTCCTTGGAATGTGCAGCAAATCTTATTTCCTGGCAAGGTCGGGCTAAGTGAGCAGTGCTGGTACACTTTCTCCTTGAGAACTGGAGCGGAAAAGCTTTTCGCTAAGATGTAGGCGACTAGAGAGGCAGAATACGCAGCTCCGGAGCTGGCCGAAAGCAAGTGCCGCTTGCCGGCGTCTTTCGGCAGAAGCGGCGCTTCGGAGCGCACCGCTGCCGCTCCAGTGATCTGTGCGCGAAGTAGCCGCTTCTTGGCCTCCGGCAGCCGGAGATCGCCGTAGCTTGCAAGAGGCGAAGAACGAAGCCGCCAAGAAGCCGGCTTGTGTGCGAAGCTCGCAGACAGCTGCGGGACGGTGGCTGCTGCTCTCCTGCCTCTTGAATTCACTTTTGCATGCCAATGGGAGGTGTTCCAGGACAACTTTCCTGGGTTTTTGACATAGTCGTCATGCATCCCACCTTGGAAATTCTTGTTGCTCTCCAGAGGCTCCGAGATGCAGAGAACACGGTGGCAGCTGCTGAAAAGAAGGGCAACTGTGAGTTGGTCAAGAAGCAAGAACCTAGGCAGCTGCCTGTGCTTGGCAAGGAGCAGCTGCTGGATTCTTGCAATTGCCTTCAGTGCGCACAGAAGCCCGCTGCTCTGCTGCTTGCTTTTTCGCCTTCAGTCAATTACACACTGCTGAAGCTGAGGCAGGCTGTTCAGCTTTGCTGCTTTTCAGCATCTCAGCTGCCCTTCTGCACTGTGACAGCTCTCCAGGTTTCTTCCCTTCGCCAGGCTGCAACGTGCCCGCTAGCACCAAGAACTGGGCAGGAGTGGGCAGAGAGCACGGCCATCTGCCAGCAGGTTGCAGCTTGCCCAGGAAAGTGCAGTGTCCTTGGAATGTGCAGCAAATCTTATTTCCTGGCAAGGTCGGGCTAAGTGAGCAGTGCTGGTACACTTTCTCCTTGAGAACTGGAGCGGAAAAGCTTTTCGCTAAGATGTAGGCGACTAGAGAGGCAGAATACGCAGCTCCGGAGCTGGCCGAAAGCAAGTGCCGCTTGCCGGCGTCTTTCGGCAGAAGCGGCGCTTCGGAGCGCACCGCTGCCGCTCCAGTGATCTGTGCGCGAAGTAGCCGCTTCTTGTCCTCCGGCAGCCGGAGATCGCGGTAGCTTGCAAGAGGCGAAGAACGAAGCCGCCAAGAAGCCGGCTTGTGTGCGAAGCTCGCAGACAGCTGCAGGACGGTGGCTGCTGCTCTCCTGCCTCTTGAATTCACTCTTGGCATGCCAATGGGAGGTGTTCCAGGACAACTTTCCTGGGTTTTGACATAGTCGTCATGCATCCCACCTTGGAAATTCTTGTTGCTCCCCAGAGGCTCCGAGATGCAGAGAACACGGTGGCAGCTGCTGAAAAGAAGGGCAACTGTGAGTTGGTCAAGAAGCAAGAACCTAGGCCGCTGCCTGTGCTTGGCAAGGCGCAGCTGCTGCATGCTTGCAATTGCCTTCAGTGCGCACAGAAGCCCGCTGCTCTGCTGCTTGCTTTTTCGCCTTCAGTCAATTACACACTGCTGAAGCTGAGGCAGGCTGTTCAGCTTTGCTGCTTTCAGCATCTCAGCTGCCCTTCTGCTCTGTGACAGCTCTCCAGGCTTCTTGCCTTCGCCAGGCTGCAACGTGCCCGCTAGCACCAAGAACTGGGCAGGAGTGGGCAGAGAGCACGGCCATCTGCCAGCAGGTTGCAGCTTGCCCAGGAAAGTGCAGTGTCCTTGGAATGTGCAGCAAATCTTATTTCCTGGCAAGGTCGGGCTAAGTGAGCAGTGCTGGTACACTTTCTCCTTGAGAACTGGAGCGGAAAAGCTTTTGGCTAAGATGTAGGCGACTAGAGAGGCAGAATACGCAGCTCCGGAGCTGGCCGAAAGCAAGTGCCGCTTGCCGGCGTCTTTCGGCAGAAGCGGCGCTTCGGAGCGCACCGCTGCCGCTCCAGTGATCTGTGCGCGAAGTAGCCGCTTCTTGTCCTCCGGCAGCCGGAGATCGCGGTAGCTTGCAAGAGGCGAAGAACGAAGCCGCGAAGAAGCCGGCTTGTGTGCGAAGCTCGCAGACAGCTGCGGGACGGTGGCTGCTGCTCTCCTGCCTCTTGAATTCACTCTTGGCATGCCAATGGGAGGTGTTCCAGGACAACTTTCCTGGGTTTTGACATAGTCGTCATGCATCCCACCTTGGAAATTCTTGTTGCTCCCCAGAGGCTCCGAGATGCAGAGAACACGGTGGCAGCTGCTGAAAAGAAGGGCAACTGTGAGTTGGTCAAGAAGCAAGAACCTAGGCAGCTGCCTGTGCTTGGCAAGGAGCAGCTGCTGGATTCTTGCAATTGCCTTCAGTGCGCACAGAAGCCCGCTGCTCTGCTGCTTGCTTTTTCGCCTTCAGTCAATTACACACTGCTGAAGCTGAGGCAGGCTGTTCAGCTTTGCTGCTTTTCAGCATCTCAGCTGCCCTTCTGCTCTGTGACAGCTCTCCAGGCTTCTTGCCTTCGCCAGGCTGCAACGTGCCCGCTAGCACCAAGAACTGGGCAGGAGTGGGCAGAGAGCACGGCCATCTGCCAGCAGGTTGCAGCTTGCCCAGGAAAGTGCAGTGTCCTTGGAATGTGCAGCAAATCTTATTTCCTGGCAAGGTCGGGCTAAGTGAGCAGTGCTGGTACACTTTCTCCTTGAGAACTGGAGCGGAAAAGCTTTTGCTAAGATGTAGGCGACTAGAGAGGCAGAATACGCAGCTCCGGAGCTGGCCGAAAGCAAGTGCCGCTTGCCGGCGTCTTTCGGCAGAAGCGGCGCTTCGGAGCGCACCGCTGCCGCTCCAGTGATCTGTGCGCGAAGTAGCCGCTTCTTGTCCTCCGGCAGCCGGAGATCGCGGTAGCTTGCAAGAGGCGAAGAACGAAGCCGCGAAGAAGCCGGCTTGTGTGCGAAGCTCGCAGACAGCTGCGGGACGGTGGCTGCTGCTCTCCTGCCTCTTGAATTCACTCTTGGCATGTCAATGGGAGGTGTTCCAGGACAACTTTCCTGGGTTTTGACATAGTCGTCATGCATCCCACCTTGGAAATTCTTGTTGCTCCCCAGAGGCTCCGAGATGCAGAGAACACGGTGGCAGCTGCTGAAAAGAAGGGCAACTGTGAGTTGGTCAAGAAGCAAGAACCTAGGCAGCTGCCTGTGCTTGGCAAGGAGCAGCTGCTGGATTCTTGCAATTGCCTTCAGTGCGCACAGAAGCCCGCTGCTCTGCTGCTTGGTTTTTCGCCTTCAGTCAATTACACACTGCTGAAGCTGAGGCAGGCTGTTCAGCTTTGCTGCTTTTCAGCATCTCAGCTGCTCTTCTGCTCTGTGACAGCTATCCAGGCTTCTTGCCTTCGCCAGGCTGCAACGTGCCCGCTTAACACCAAGAACTGGGCAAGAGTGGGCAGAGAGCACGGCCATCTGCCAGCAGGTTGCAGCTTGCCCAGGAAAGTGCGGTGTCCTTGGAATGTGCAGCAAATCTTATTTCCTGGCAAGGTCGGGCTAAGTGAGCAGTGCTGGTACACTTTCTCCTTGAGAACTGGAGCGGAAAAGCTTTTGGCTAAGATGTAGGCGACTAGAGAGGCAGAATATGCAGCTCCGGAGCTGGCCGAAAGCAAGTGCCGCTTGCCGGCGTCTTTCGGCAGAAGCGGCGCTTCGGAGCGCACCGCTGCCGCTCCAGTGATCTGTGCGCGAAGTAGCCGCTTCTTGTCCTCCGGCAGCCGGAGATCGCGGTAGCTTGCAAGAGGCGAAGAACGAAGCCGCGAAGAAGCCGGCTTGTGTGCGAAGCTCGCAGACAGCTGCAGGACGGTGGCTGCTGCTCTCCTGCCTCTTGAATTCACTCTTGGCATGCCAATGGGAGGTGTTCCAGGACAACTTTCCTGGGTTTTGACATAGTCGTCATGCATCCCACCTTGGAAATTCTTGTTGCTCCCCAGAGGCTCCGAGATGCAGAGAACACGGTGGCAGCTGCTGAAAAGAAGGGCAACTGTGAGTTGGTCAAGAAGCAAGAACCTAGGCAGCTGCCTGTGCTTGGCAAGGAGCAGCTGCTGGATTCTTGCAATTGCCTTCAGTGCGCACAGAAGCCCGCTGCTCTGCTGCTTGCTTTTTCGCCTTCAGTCAATTACACACTGCTGAAGCTGAGGCAGGCTGTTCAGCTTTGCTGCTTTTCAGCATCTCAGCTGCCCTTCTGCTCTGTGACAGCTCTCCAGGCTTCTTGCCTTCGCCAGGCTGCAACGTGCCCGCTAGTACCAAGAACTGGGCAGGAGTGGGCAGAGAGCACGGCCATCTGCCAGCAGGTTGCAGCTTGCCCAGGAAAGTGCAGTGTCCTTGGAATGTGCAGCAAATCTTATTTCCTGGCAAGGTCGGGCTAAGTGAGCAGTGCTGGTACACTTTCTCCTTGAGAACTGGAGCGGAAAAGCTTTTGGCTAAGATGTAGGCGACTAGAGAGGCAGAATACGCAGCTCCGGAGCTGGCCGAAAGCAAGTGCCGCTTGCCGGCGTCTTTCGGCAGAAGCGGCGCTTCGGAGCGCACCGCTGCCGCTCCAGTGATCTGTGCGCGAAGTAGCCGCTTCTTGTCCTCCGGCAGCCGGAGATCGCGGTAGCTTGCAAGAGGCGAAGAACGAAGCCGCGAAGAAGCCGGCTTGTGTGCGAAGCTCGCAGACAGCTGCGGGACGGTGGCTGCTGCTCTCCTGCCTCTTGAATTCACTCTTGGCATGCCAATGGAAGGTGTTCCAGGACAACTTTCCTGGGTTTTGACATAGTCGTCATGCATCCCACCTTGGAAATTCTTGTTGCTCCCCAGAGGCTCCGAGATGCAGAGAACACGGTGGCAGCTGCTGAAAAGAAGGGCAACTGTGAGTTGGTCAAGAAGCAAGAACCTAGGCAGCTGCCTGTGCTTGGCAAGGAGCAGCTGCTGGATTCTTGCAATTGCCTTCAGTGCGCACAGAAGCCCGCTGCTCTGCTGCTTGCTTTTTCGCCTTCAGTCAATTACACACTGCTGAAGCTGAGGCAGGCTGTTCAGCTTTGCTGCTTTTCAGCATCTCAGCTGCCCTTCTGCTCTGTGACAGCTCTCCAGGCTTCTTGCCTTCGCCAGGCTGCAACGTGCCCGCTAGTACCAAGAACTGGGCAGGAGTGGGCAGAGAGCACGGCCATCTGCCAGCAGGTTGCAGCTTGCCCAGGAAAGTGCAGTGTCCTTGGAATGTGCAGCAAATCTTATTTCCTGGCAAGGTCGGGCTAAGTGAGCAGTGCTGGTACACTTTCTCCTTGAGAACTGGAGCGGAAAAGCTTTTGGCTAAGATGTAGGCGACTAGAGAGGCAGAATACGCAGCTCCGGAGCTGGCCGAAAGCAAGTGCCGCTTGCCGGCGTCTTTCGGCAGAAGCGGCGCTTCGGAGCGCACCGCTGCCGCTCCAGTGATCTGTGCGCGAAGTAGCCGCTTCTTGTCCTCCGGCAGCCGGAGATCGCGGTAGCTTGCAAGAGGCGAAGAACGAAGCCGCGAAGAAGCCGGCTTGTGTGCGAAGCTCGCAGACAGCTGCGGGACGGTGGCTGCTGCTCTCCTGCCTCTTGAATTCACTCTTGGCATGCCAATGGGAGGTGTTCCAGGACAACTTTCCTGGGTTTTGACATAGTCGTCATGCATCCCACCTTGGAAATTCTTGTTGCTCCCCAGAGGCTCCGAGATGCAGAGAACACGGTGGCAGCTGCTGAAAAGAAGGGCAACTGTGAGTTGGTCAAGAAGCAAGAACCTAGGCAGCTGCCTGTGCTTGGCAAGGAGCAGCTGCTGGATTCTTGCAATTGCCTTCAGTGCGCACAGAAGCCCGCTGCTCTGCTGCTTGCTTTTTCGCCTTCAGTCAATTACACACTGCTGAAGCTGAGGCAGGCTGTTCAGCTTTGCTGCTTTTCAGCATCTCAGCTGCCCTTCTGCTCTGTGACAGCTCTCCAGGCTTCTTGCCTTCGCCAGGCTGCAACGTGCCCGCTAGTACCAAGAACTGGGCAGGAGTGGGCAGAGAGCACGGCCATCTGCCAGCAGGTTGCAGCTTGCCCAGGAAAGTGCAGTGTCCTTGGAATGTGCAGCAAATCTTATTTCCTGGCAAGGTCGGGCTAAGTGAGCAGTGCTGGTACACTTTCTCCTTGAGAACTGGAGCGGAAAAGCTTTTGGCTAAGATGTAGGCGACTAGAGAGGCAGAATACGCAGCTCCGGAGCTGGCCGAAAGCAAGTGCCGCTTGCCGGCGTCTTTCGGCAGAAGCGGCGCTTCGGAGCGCACCGCTGCCGCTCCAGTGATCTGTGCGCGAAGTAGCCGCTTCTTGTCCTCCGGCAGCCGGAGATCGCGGTAGCTTGCAAGAGGCGAAGAACGAAGCCGCGAAGAAGCCGGCTTGTGTGCGAAGCTCGCAGACAGCTGCAGGACGGTGGCTGCTGCTCTCCTGCCTCTTGAATTCACTCTTGGCATGCCAATGGAAGGTGTTCCAGGACAACTTTCCTGGGTTTTGACATAGTCGTCATGCATCCCACCTTGGAAATTCTTGTTGCTCCCCAGAGGCTCCGAGATGCAGAGAACACGGTGGCAGCTGCTGAAAAGAAGGGCAACTGTGAGTTGGTCAAGAAGCAAGAACCTAGGCAGCTGCCTGTGCTTGGCAAGGAGCAGCTGCTGGATTCTTGCAATTGCCTTCAGTGCGCACAGAAGCCCGCTGCTCTGCTGCTTGCTTTTTCGCCTTCAGTCAATTACACACTGCTGAAGCTGAGGCAGGCTGTTCAGCTTTGCTGCTTTTCAGCATCTCAGCTGCCCTTCTGCTCTGTGACAGCTCTCCAGGCTTCTTGCCTTCGCCAGGCTGCAACGTGCCCGCTAGTACCAAGAACTGGGCAGGAGTGGGCAGAGAGCACGGCCATCTGCCAGCAGGTTGCAGCTTGCCCAGGAAAGTGCAGTGTCCTTGGAATGTGCAGCAAATCTTATTTCCTGGCAAGGTCGGGCTAAGTGAGCAGTGCTGGTACACTTTCTCCTTGAGAACTGGAGCGGAAAAGCTTTTGGCTAAGATGTAGGCGACTAGAGAGGCAGAATACGCAGCTCCGGAGCTGGCCGAAAGCAAGTGCCGCTTGCCGGCGTCTTTCGGCAGAAGCGGCGCTTCGGAGCGCACCGCTGCCGCTCCAGTGATCTGTGCGCGAAGTAGCCGCTTCTTGTCCTCCGGCAGCCGGAGATCGCGGTAGCTTGCAAGAGGCGAAGAACGAAGCCGCGAAGAAGCCGGCTTGTGTGCGAAGCTCGCAGACAGCTGCAGGACGGTGGCTGCTGCTCTCCTGCCTCTTGAATTCACTCTTGGCATGCCAATGGAAGGTGTTCCAGGACAACTTTCCTGGGTTTTGACATAGTCGTCATGCATCCCACCTTGGAAATTCTTGTTGCTCCCCAGAGGCTCCGAGATGCAGAGAACACGGTGGCAGCTGCTGAAAAGAAGGGCAACTGTGAGTTGGTCAAGAAGCAAGAACCTAGGCAGCTGCCTGTGCTTGGCAAGGAGCAGCTGCTGGATTCTTGCAATTGCCTTCAGTGCGCACAGAAGCCCGCTGCTCTGCTGCTTGCTTTTTCGCCTTCAGTCAATTACACACTGCTGAAGCTGAGGCAGGCTGTTCAGCTTTGCTGCTTTTCAGCATCTCAGCTGCCCTTCTGCTCTGTGACAGCTCTCCAGGCTTCTTGCCTTCGCCAGGCTGCAACGTGCCCGCTAGTACCAAGACTGGGCAGGAGTGGGCAGAGAGCACGGCCATCTGCCAGCAGGTTGCAGCTTGCCCAGGAAAGTGCAGTGTCCTTGGAATGTGCAGCAAATCTTATTTCCTGGCAAGGTCGGGCTAAGTGAGCAGTGCTGGTACACTTTCTCCTTGAGAACTGGAGCGGAAAAGCTTTTGGCTAAGATGTAGGCGACTAGAGAGGCAGAATACGCAGCTCCGGAGCTGGCCGAAAGCAAGTGCCGCTTGCCGGCGTCTTTCGGCAGAAGCGGCGCTTCGGAGCGCACCGCTGCCGCTCCAGTGATCTGTGCGCGAAGTAGCCGCTTCTTGTCCTCCGGCAGCCGGAGATCGCGGTAGCTTGCAAGAGGCGAAGAACGAAGCCGCGAAGAAGCCGGCTTGTGTGCGAAGCTCGCAGACAGCTGCAGGACGGTGGCTGCTGCTCTCCTGCCTCTTGAATTCACTCTTGGCATGCCAATGGAAGGTGTTCCAGGACAACTTTCCTGGGTTTTGACATAGTCGTCATGCATCCCACCTTGGAAATTCTTGTTGCTCCCCAGAGGCTCCGAGATGCAGAGAACACGGTGGCAGCTGCTGAAAAGAAGGGCAACTGTGAGTTGGTCAAGAAGCAAGAACCTAGGCAGCTGCCTGTGCTTGGCAAGGAGCAGCTGCTGGATTCTTGCAATTGCCTTCAGTGCGCACAGAAGCCCGCTGCTCTGCTGCTTGCTTTTTCGCCTTCAGTCAATTACACACTGCTGAAGCTGAGGCAGGCTGTTCAGCTTTGCTGCTTTTCAGCATCTCAGCTGCCCTTCTGCTCTGTGACAGCTCTCCAGGCTTCTTGCCTTCGCCAGGCTGCAACGTGCCCGCTAGTACCAAGAACTGGGCAGGAGTGGGCAGAGAGCACGGCCATCTGCCAGCAGGTTGCAGCTTGCCCAGGAAAGTGCAGTGTCCTTGGAATGTGCAGCAAATCTTATTTCCTGGCAAGGTCGGGCTAAGTGAGCAGTGCTGGTACACTTTCTCCTTGAGAACTGGAGCGGAAAAGCTTTTGGCTAAGATGTAGGCGACTAGAGAGGCAGAATACGCAGCTCCGGAGCTGGCCGAAAGCAAGTGCCGCTTGCCGGCGTCTTTCGGCAGAAGCGGCGCTTCGGAGCGCACCGCTGCCGCTCCAGTGATCTGTGCGCGAAGTAGCCGCTTCTTGTCCTCCGGCAGCCGGAGATCGCGGTAGCTTGCAAGAGGCGAAGAACGAAGCCGCGAAGAAGCCGGCTTGTGTGCGAAGCTCGCAGACAGCTGCAGGACGGTGGCTGCTGCTCTCCTGCCTCTTGAATTCACTCTTGGCATGCCAATGGAAGGTGTTCCAGGACAACTTTCCTGGGTTTTGACATAGTCGTCATGCATCCCACCTTGGAAATTCTTGTTGCTCCCCAGAGGCTCCGAGATGCAGAGAACACGGTGGCAGCTGCTGAAAAGAAGGGCAACTGTGAGTTGGTCAAGAAGCAAGAACCTAGGCAGCTGCCTGTGCTTGGCAAGGAGCAGCTGCTGGATTCTTGCAATTGCCTTCAGTGCGCACAGAAGCCCGCTGCTCTGCTGCTTGCTTTTTCGCCTTCAGTCAATTACACACTGCTGAAGCTGAGGCAGGCTGTTCAGCTTTGCTGCTTTTCAGCATCTCAGCTGCCCTTCTGCTCTGTGACAGCTCTCCAGGCTTCTTGCCTTCGCCAGGCTGCAACGTGCCCGCTAGTACCAAGAACTGGGCAGGAGTGGGCAGAGAGCACGGCCATCTGCCAGCAGGTTGCAGCTTGCCCAGGAAAGTGCAGTGTCCTTGGAATGTGCAGCAAATCTTATTTCCTGGCAAGGTCGGGCTAAGTGAGCAGTGCTGGTACACTTTCTCCTTGAGAACTGGAGCGGAAAAGCTTTTGGCTAAGATGTAGGCGACTAGAGAGGCAGAATACGCAGCTCCGGAGCTGGCCGAAAGCAAGTGCCGCTTGCCGGCGTCTTTCGGCAGAAGCGGCGCTTCGGAGCGCACCGCTGCCGCTCCAGTGATCTGTGCGCGAAGTAGCCGCTTCTTGTCCTCCGGCAGCCGGAGATCGCGGTAGCTTGCAAGAGGCGAAGAACGAAGCCGCGAAGAAGCCGGCTTGTGTGCGAAGCTCGCAGACAGCTGCAGGACGGTGGCTGCTGCTCTCCTGCCTCTTGAATTCACTCTTGGCATGCCAATGGAAGGTGTTCCAGGACAACTTTCCTGGGTTTTGACATAGTCGTCATGCATCCCACCTTGGAAATTCTTGTTGCTCCCCAGAGGCTCCGAGATGCAGAGAACACGGTGGCAGCTGCTGAAAAGAAGGGCAACTGTGAGTTGGTCAAGAAGCAAGAACCTAGGCAGCTGCCTGTGCTTGGCAAGGAGCAGCTGCTGGATTCTTGCAATTGCCTTCAGTGCGCACAGAAGCCCGCTGCTCTGCTGCTTGCTTTTTCGCCTTCAGTCAATTACACACTGCTGAAGCTGAGGCAGGCTGTTCAGCTTTGCTGCTTTTCAGCATCTCAGCTGCCCTTCTGCTCTGTGACAGCTCTCCAGGCTTCTTGCCTTCGCCAGGCTGCAACGTGCCCGCTAGTACCAAGAACTGGGCAGGAGTGGGCAGAGAGCACGGCCATCTGCCAGCAGGTTGCAGCTTGCCCAGGAAAGTGCAGTGTCCTTGGAATGTGCAGCAAATCTTATTTCCTGGCAAGGTCGGGCTAAGTGAGCAGTGCTGGTACACTTTCTCCTTGAGAACTGGAGCGGAAAAGCTTTTGGCTAAGATGTAGGCGACTAGAGAGGCAGAATACGCAGCTCCGGAGCTGGCCGAAAGCAAGTGCCGCTTGCCGGCGTCTTTCGGCAGAAGCGGCGCTTCGGAGCGCACCGCTGCCGCTCCAGTGATCTGTGCGCGAAGTAGCCGCTTCTTGTCCTCCGGCAGCCGGAGATCGCGGTAGCTTGCAAGAGGCGAAGAACGAAGCCGCGAAGAAGCCGGCTTGTGTGCGAAGCTCGCAGACAGCTGCAGGACGGTGGCTGCTGCTCTCCTGCCTCTTGAATTCACTCTTGGCATGCCAATGGAAGGTGTTCCAGGACAACTTTCCTGGGTTTTGACATAGTCGTCATGCATCCCACCTTGGAAATTCTTGTTGCTCCCCAGAGGCTCCGAGATGCAGAGAACACGGTGGCAGCTGCTGAAAAGAAGGGCAACTGTGAGTTGGTCAAGAAGCAAGAACCTAGGCAGCTGCCTGTGCTTGGCAAGGAGCAGCTGCTGGATTCTTGCAATTGCCTTCAGTGCGCACAGAAGCCCGCTGCTCTGCTGCTTGCTTTTTCGCCTTCAGTCAATTACACACTGCTGAAGCTGAGGCAGGCTGTTCAGCTTTGCTGCTTTTCAGCATCTCAGCTGCCCTTCTGCTCTGTGACAGCTCTCCAGGCTTCTTGCCTTCGCCAGGCTGCAACGTGCCCGCTAGTACCAAGAGCTGGGCAGGAGTGGGCAGAGAGCACGGCCATCTGCCAGCAGGTTGCAGCTTGCCCAGGAAAGTGCAGTGTCCTTGGAATGTGCAGCAAATCTTATTTCCTGGCAAGGTCGGGCTAAGTGAGCAGTGCTGGTACACTTTCTCCTTGAGAACTGGAGCGGAAAAGCTTTTGGCTAAGATGTAGGCGACTAGAGAGGCAGAATACGCAGCTCCGGAGCTGGCCGAAAGCAAGTGCCGCTTGCCGGCGTCTTTCGGCAGAAGCGGCGCTTCGGAGCGCACCGCTGCCGCTCCAGTGATCTGTGCGCGAAGTAGCCGCTTCTTGTCCTCCGGCAGCCGGAGATCGCGGTAGCTTGCAAGAGGCGAAGAACGAAGCCGCGAAGAAGCCGGCTTGTGTGCGAAGCTCGCAGACAGCTGCAGGACGGTGGCTGCTGCTCTCCTGCCTCTTGAATTCACTCTTGGCATGCCAATGGAAGGTGTTCCAGGACAACTTTCCTGGGTTTTGACATAGTCGTCATGCATCCCACCTTGGAAATTCTTGTTGCTCCCCAGAGGCTCCGAGATGCAGAGAACACGGTGGCAGCTGCTGAAAAGAAGGGCAACTGTGAGTTGGTCAAGAAGCAAGAACCTAGGCAGCTGCCTGTGCTTGGCAAGGAGCAGCTGCTGGATTCTTGCAATTGCCTTCAGTGCGCACAGAAGCCCGCTGCTCTGCTGCTTGCTTTTTCGCCTTCAGTCAATTACACACTGCTGAAGCTGAGGCAGGCTGTTCAGCTTTGCTGCTTTTCAGCATCTCAGCTGCCCTTCTGCTCTGTGACAGCTCTCCAGGCTTCTTGCCTTCGCCAGGCTGCAACGTGCCCGCTAGTACCAAGAACTGGGCAGGAGTGGGCAGAGAGCACGGCCATCTGCCAGCAGGTTGCAGCTTGCCCAGGAAAGTGCAGTGTCCTTGGAATGTGCAGCAAATCTTATTTCCTGGCAAGGTCGGGCTAAGTGAGCAGTGCTGGTACACTTTCTCCTTGAGAACTGGAGCGGAAAAGCTTTTGGCTAAGATGTAGGCGACTAGAGAGGCAGAATACGCAGCTCCGGAGCTGGCCGAAAGCAAGTGCCGCTTGCCGGCGTCTTTCGGCAGAAGCGGCGCTTCGGAGCGCACCGCTGCCGCTCCAGTGATCTGTGCGCGAAGTAGCCGCTTCTTGTCCTCCGGCAGCCGGAGATCGCGGTAGCTTGCAAGAGGCGAAGAACGAAGCCGCGAAGAAGCCGGCTTGTGTGCGAAGCTCGCAGACAGCTGCAGGACGGTGGCTGCTGCTCTCCTGCCTCTTGAATTCACTCTTGGCATGCCAATGGAAGGTGTTCCAGGACAACTTTCCTGGGTTTTGACATAGTCGTCATGCATCCCACCTTGGAAATTCTTGTTGCTCCCCAGAGGCTCCGAGATGCAGAGAACACGGTGGCAGCTGCTGAAAAGAAGGGCAACTGTGAGTTGGTCAAGAAGCAAGAACCTAGGCAGCTGACTGTGCTTGGCAAGGAGCAGCTGCTGGATTCTTGCAATTGCCTTCAGTGCGCACAGAAGCCCGCTGCTCTGCTGCTTGCTTTTTCGCCTTCAGTCAATTACACACTGCTGAAGCTGAGGCAGGCTGTTCAGCTTTGCTGCTTTTCAGCATCTCAGCTGCCCTTCTGCTCTGTGACAGCTCTCCAGGCTTCTTGCCTTCGCCAGGCTGCAACGTGCCCGCTAGTACCAAGAACTGGGCAGGAGTGGGCAGAGAGCACGGCCATCTGCCAGCAGGTTGCAGCTTGCCCAGGAAAGTGCAGTGTCCTTGGAATGTGCAGCAAATCTTATTTCCTGGCAAGGTCGGGCTAAGTGAGCAGTGCTGGTACACTTTCTCCTTGAGAACTGGAGCGGAAAAGCTTTTGGCTAAGATGTAGGCGACTAGAGAGGCAGAATACGCAGCTCCGGAGCTGGCCGAAAGCAAGTGCCGCTTGCCGGCGTCTTTCGGCAGAAGCGGCGCTTCGGAGCGCACCGCTGCCGCTCCAGTGATCTGTGCGCGAAGTAGCCGCTTCTTGTCCTCCGGCAGCCGGAGATCGCGGTAGCTTGCAAGAGGCGAAGAACGAAGCCGCGAAGAAGCCGGCTTGTGTGCGAAGCTCGCAGACAGCTGCAGGACGGTGGCTGCTGCTCTCCTGCCTCTTGAATTCACTCTTGGCATGCCAATGGGAGGTGTTCCAGGACAACTTTCCTGGGTTTTGACATAGTCGTCATGCATCCCACCTTGGAAATTCTTGTTGCTCCCCAGAGGCTCCGAGATGCAGAGAACACGGTGGCAGCTGCTGAAAAGAAGGGCAACTGTGAGTTGGTCAAGAAGCAAGAACCTAGGCAGCTGCCTGTGCTTGGCAAGGAGCAGCTGCTGGATTCTTGCAATTGCCTTCAGTGCGCACAGAAGCCCGCTGCTCTGCTGCTTGCTTTTTCGCCTTCAGTCAATTACACACTGCTGAAGCTGAGGCAGGCTGTTCAGCTTTGCTGCTTTTCAGCATCTCAGCTGCCCTTCTGCTCTGTGACAGCTCTCCAGGCTTCTTGCCTTCGCCAGGCTGCAACGTGCCCGCTAGTACCAAGAACTGGGCAGGAGTGGGCAGAGAGCACGGCCATCTGCCAGCAGGTTGCAGCTTGCCCAGGAAAGTGCAGTGTCCTTGGAATGTGCAGCAAATCTTATTTCCTGGCAAGGTCGGGCTAAGTGAGCAGTGCTGGTACACTTTCTCCTTGAGAACTGGAGCGGAAAAGCTTTTGGCTAAGATGTAGGCGACTAGAGAGGCAGAATACGCAGCTCCGGAGCTGGCCGAAAGCAAGTGCCGCTTGCCGGCGTCTTTCGGCAGAAGCGGCGCTTCGGAGCGCACCGCTGCCGCTCCAGTGATCTGTGCGCGAAGTAGCCGCTTCTTGTCCTCCGGCAGCCGGAGATCGCGGTAGCTTGCAAGAGGCGAAGAACGAAGCCGCGAAGAAGCCGGCTTGTGTGCGAAGCTCGCAGACAGCTGCAGGACGGTGGCTGCTGCTCTCCTGCCTCTTGAATTCACTCTTGGCATGCCAATGGAAGGTGTTCCAGGACAACTTTCCTGGGTTTTGACATAGTCGTCATGCATCCCACCTTGGAAATTCTTGTTGCTCCCCAGAGGCTCCGAGATGCAGAGAACACGGTGGCAGCTGCTGAAAAGAAGGGCAACTGTGAGTTGGTCAAGAAGCAAGAACCTAGGCAGCTGACTGTGCTTGGCAAGGAGCAGCTGCTGGATTCTTGCAATTGCCTTCAGTGCGCACAGAAGCCCGCTGCTCTGCTGCTTGCTTTTTCGCCTTCAGTCAATTACACACTGCTGAAGCTGAGGCAGGCTGTTCAGCTTTGCTGCTTTTCAGCATCTCAGCTGCCCTTCTGCTCTGTGACAGCTCTCGAGGCTTCTTGCCTTCGCCAGGCTGCAACGTGCCCGCTAGTACCAAGAACTGGGCAGGAGTGGGCAGAGAGCACGGCCATCTGCCAGCAGGTTGCAGCTTGCCCAGGAAAGTGCAGTGTCCTTGGAATGTGCAGCAAATCTTATTTCCTGGCAAGGTCGGGCTAAGTGAGCAGTGCTGGTACACTTTCTCCTTGAGAACTGGAGCGGAAAAGCTTTTGGCTAAGATGTAGGCGACTAGAGAGGCAGAATACGCAGCTCCGGAGCTGGCCGAAAGCAAGTGCCGCTTGCCGGCGTCTTTCGGCAGAAGCGGCGCTTCGGAGCGCACCGCTGCCGCTCCAGTGATCTGTGCGCGAAGTAGCCGCTTCTTGTCCTCCGGCAGCCGGAGATCGCGGTAGCTTGCAAGAGGCGAAGAACGAAGCCGCGAAGAAGCCGGCTTGTGTGCGAAGCTCGCAGACTGCTGCAGGACGGTGGCTGCTGCTCTCCTGCCTATTGAATTCACTCTTGGCATGCCAATGGAAGGTGTTCCAGGACAAACTTCCTGAGTTTTGATTTTATTTTTCATGCATCCCACCTGTCACGATCCGCTTTTTGCGGGGTGTCGTGATGGTTCTTTTCACCGATCCCAAAAGTGCAAAAAGGCAAACAACAAGGGACTATCAGTTAATCACAACAAATGCACCTTTATTAGGGGCCAAAACAGTAAATGCGATAGTGGGGATCGGAAAGGAGATAAAAGGAGAGAGAGAGAGAGAAGAGGGGTATGGGAATAGCTACCAACACAGGCGAGATCCTCAGTGGTCCGGACGATGGGGATCCGTCTGTCGTGTCGGGGGAGTCTCCGAAGTTCTGGTCGACTCGGGGCTCCAGTTATAGTCCACAGAGGAAAGAGGGGGGAGCAAGTGTAACAACGAAAGTCCATTGTAATCGCCACGCGGGAACAGCTGAGTCCACAGAAACCACCAAAGCAAGACGAATCCAATGAAGAATAAGTCCATTTGAATCACTGAAGGGAAACAGGTCATGTCATTAGTGGTCAGACCACCAATTTCCCCTCCTCCCTATAGCAGGGGTCTCAGTCTCAGTCCTTGGGAGGAGGGTTCTCATTCTTTGTTTGTCACAGTGGTAACGAGGCAGATGAGGGGTCTTCAATGAAGGACCCCGGGAGTCACCCCAAAAGTTCATTTGGCTTAAGAACGGAGATTAGAAGCAGGCCGCGCATCAGGCTGTCCCGTGCTGGGTCCACGTCAGGTCTTTGCCAAGTCCTTGCCAAGTTCTTGCCAGGCCTTGTTCGGAACAGCTAGCATGACGGTTCAGTGGTTGCACCTGCACTGTGTCCTGTTCTAAGCCGGAACTGCAGTGGAGGAAGGGATTCTTTCTCGTGGCAATCGGAAGGCAGAATGGAAAATGAGGGGCTTCAGACGGGCTCTTACACCACCCCGTGACTGACGATTGCCCTCGAAAGATCTTCATCAGCAGGGTTCCATGGTGTCGTCGTGGAGTCTTCAGGACTCATCAAGTGTTGGCAGCACATTCCAGGGAAAAGGGAAGAGAAAAAGGAAAGGAAAGAGAAAACAGGAAAACTAAGACAAGAATTAAATCAGCAATAGTTTGTTTAAATAATAATCAATATTAATCAATTAAACAATAAATTGATCAAATAATAAACCAGTATAATCAATATTAAGCAGTAAAGTAATAAACCTAGTATCATCGATATTACTCAGTATAATTTTATAATCAAGAAACAAAAATAATTAAAACAGTGATTAAAGCAAATCATAAAAGAAAATGATGTAAAACATATCTACCAACCCTATAATCTTCTTGTGTCTACAGTCCTGGGAACATCTATAGTGTAAAGGATGTCGGCCAAGTGGTGTGCATTAATTATAGATGTTAATTTTGTTCATCGTTTCATCATTCTCCAATTTACAATAAGCAAGATTACTGATAAAACAAAACCAATCATAACTAAAATCAGAAGAACAACAACGGGATGGCACAATTTGTTCAGGATACCGGTGGCGGTGGGTGACCACCCGAAAAGGGTATCCCACCACTTGTGCTCGGCATCACTTTCCACCCTTTCTACAACACGATGTATTTCTTGCACATCATGATGAACAGTTACCAGAGTTTTCTGTCCATTCTCCTTGATTTTTCCTAGGATCTCTATTAGATCTTGATGAAGTAATAGTTGCTTTACCAAAGTAAGGTTCATCCCAATGGGAGTAGGCAGTAGCTTGTGAATCAACATGAGATTGGATTCTAAAAGTTCATGTAAGGTAACTGGAGCTACAAAAGAAAAATCACATCCTGCAATTTTAGTAAAGTTGCAAGCACAATAATTTGAATGATTTTTAGTATCTACTACTGTACTTTCTATAAACACAGTATCACAAGCGGTTCTGAAGCAGGCACGCCCATTGCCTGTAGATACAAGGACTGTTTCAGAAGTCTCGTTAGGATGAATATCAAAATGACAGCTATTTTGTTCTGTGTCTAAACAGATATCTTGAGCTATAATTGCATTACCTTCACAGATAAACCCTAGTTGTTCTCGGATAGTACAGGACTCTAAATTGACAGTTTGCCATTTGTCATCAATTTGACGGGCCCATTCTCTATGTTCAGAAGGATAGAAAGTGGGTCCATCATGATTTAATCCTAATGCGATGCTAGGGAATATCAAATGCACTGAGGCATTACTTATGGTCAGCACAAAATGCTGTGGCTGTGTTTGTGTTAGGGTCATAGGTAAAATTCACTAAATTCCACCAGGATTGGAAATCTCTTTCAAAGTCAGTGGCACTGTCCCAGACTATTTTCCTAATCTCAGTAGGAAAAGTGCCTTCTTCACCTTCTCTTATAATTGAGGCAGCAACTGACTGCATCCATAATTGAGCCTGGATACAGCTAAGAGCTAAGGAAACATTGCTTTGTGTGGCATTAAGTGCATCAATGATCAATTTTTTATCCTTCACATTTATCTTTTCCCAATTTGGTAGAATGTTTGATAGCAAGCACTGATGTGTTCCCAAGGCCGATAAGGACGACTGCAGTGGTTGCTGTATTTTGGTCAAATCTCTAGTCGTAGAAGCCAATTTATTCATTAATACCTCTGAACTGATTCCCAATTCTGTTCCCACAACACCAGTTATGTCTCTTGGCACCCGTTTTTTAGGAGGGTTCCACTGTCGCAGCCAGGTTGTCCAAGCCTGAAAAGAGGTTTGCAAAAAGGGTGAACAAGCTGGTTGTATTTCTGAGACATTGTTTTGCATCAGCAATTTGACTTGTTTAAGAGACCATGCCGGATCAAATAATATCTGTTGTTGGCCAGTTTTCCTGATTATATATGGTCCAACTTCAAAAATTTTCGGGGTAAGCATAACTGGTGGCTGGGCTCGAGTGGTGGTAGTGGTGGTGGTATAAACCGTAGTAGATTGAGCTACAGCATTTATTATAAACTTAAAAGAAAGCCCTTTGGTGTTTTTTCCCCATAAACAAACCACTTCTGCAGTCTGTGTTAGTGTAAAATTGTGCCAACAATCCTGTACGCTTGGGTGCGTGCAGACCTTTTTGTGCTTAAAGAGATCCTTTCACTTTTTCTGCATGCTACCACAATTAGTTCAGACCACGGTCACTCAGCTGGTTTCTGGCCATGGGGTTGTGGTAGGATGCAGAAAAGTATTACCAGTTTGATCATGGATTAGGTGGTCTTCATGTCCCTCGGAGTTCTTCTGAAAAAGTAAACACAACAGAATTCTGCCGCCGAGAGGCAGAAAAGTTAGAATGATGGAATTATCCAGCATGTATTTGTCCAATGCTCTTTCCCTAGAGCACCAGAGGCTTCCCATGCATATTTATTCAGAGGGGGTTTTAGCACAAGTGCTACTAGTCCTATAGTAAGAGAGGTCCACCAGAACAGGTTGGCCAGGGTCATGAGCTGGATTATTAGGATCATTTGGTAGAGAGCATAGGAGTCAGTGTAGATGCAGACCAAAGAGGAATTCTGTGCTTCTCGTTGAAAAACACTCCAGACAGCTATCAGCTCCCCAATGTGTGCACTACCTTCTCCCTCTGTAATCATTTGCTCACCAGAGGAAAAGTGGAGGGCTTCTGCCCTATATTTCCATACTTTTCCTTTCCCTTTAGCAGAAGCATCAGTAAACCAAGAGTTTGCTGATTGTTTGGGGCAGAAAGGAGGGGTTACTTTGATTACAGAGGCAGGTTTGTCCAAGCTCTCCGTTTCTTGGATTGGTAAAGTTTTTACAGATCCTTCTGTCATTGAGAAGAAGTTACAGTAATGTTCAACCTGAGCATACCACTTTCTCACTAAGGCCCTCTGGGCCACCCCGTCAGGAGGGGGAGTCCCACTAGTGGCTGTCTTAATAACCTTGAAGGGGCCTCTCAATACAATTGGTTGTTTTCGTGCAATTTTTTCTACTTCTAGGAAAGCTAAGATAACCATCAACAATCCTTTTTCCCAGGTAGTGTATCTTTTCTCAGCATCTTTGGAACCACGGGAGTAAAAACCAACAGGTCTTGTCAGACCCTCAGCACCCCGCTGCCATATGTGTACTGACAGCCCTGAGGAGGCAAATCCCCATTCCACCTGGAAAGGATCTGTAGGATGGATAGGGGTCACTGCTTGATGAGCTGTTGCTTCAAAAATCAGCAATTGCAATGCTGACTCCTGAGAAAGACTCCAATCCCATTTCACCCCTTTCCTCAACAAGTCATAAAGGGGAACAAATGGGTCCTTCTGCTTACTAGGAAATCTATCTGGTCTTTCTACAGGAGATACAGCTGCTATCGTTTTTGGAAGGAGAATTGCTGTAGGTTTGAGTGATTCTGGAAGCCCACAAATTCAAGGGGTCGTTATCTCGGGCTTCACAGGTAATTGCATCAGGGATTCAAAGTCAGGAATTAATTTCTTTTTGAGAGTCATTTGCAGGCAAGCAGCTTTGTGCACATTTTCCAAGAGTTGGTCGGGGGTACTAATTCTAGCTATGGGATCTCCCCTTTCCAAGGGGCTTGTTCCCCCGGCCCAAAAAGCTGCACGCTGTGTCAGGGACCATGTGTCACCTTTCTCTCCTGTTGTTAAGAAGACACCATGTCCCCAGTACCCACTGGCTTCCTGTTCAGTTAATTGAATTTGATCACCACCAGTGAGGGACACCCGGAAAACATATTCTGTTTCTGATTCATGTGGAGGGTGTCCATATTCCCTTTTAAGCTTAGCTAGCTCAGTGGCAGTGTTTAGTTGTGATGGTATGTGTTTGGTTGTGATGTGAGGTTGGAGATCATCATCACTGAGATAGCTATACACTGAGATAGTTTTAATCAAGGGTCTCAAGTGATGGCAGCAATGTTCCCCACAATTACTTGCTGCTTCAAGTTCTTGATGAGGATAGATTTGTTTCATGTGAGGAGTTTCCTTCTCCTCAGGCTCTGTAGAGGAATCAGCATGATGTGATTTGTTAACATGTTCCTCTGTTAAGGCAGCTCGCAATGCATAGATCACATCTTTTGCTTCATAGAACTGTTTTTGCAAAATTTCAACTAGATTTTGAAGGGAGTCTATTAGAGCATGTTCCTCACTTCTTCGCTCGAAGCCATTTTCTATAGCTGCCGTAAGACAAGCTCCCAAAACTGAGCATAAGATAGTTTTATTTTTGCCCAGTTTGAATTTTGTTTCATGTTGTAATGAACACACTCTATCAATAACATTTTCTAAGTTCAACCAATTACTCTGTGCCCATTTTTCTCCTTCCGTAGAAGGTCTGGCATTGTGTTTGGCTAGTAGTGCATAAAATTCAGCTTTAATTTCAAGGCTAAGATTGTCACTCATTTTGTGAAGGGACCAAAACCACGACAGGGAGCTACAAACTTAAGTTCCACAAAACTACACAGCCCTCGCTGTGTCGCCCTTCGCTTCCCTGGCTGGGTGAAAGGACAATAATCTGCCTGGGAGGCTCTGCTTAGTTGCTTCAAGTTGTCCCTTCCTTCCCAGACCAGATACACAACAACAACAAAACAAGTGTCCCGCCTTTTGCACTAGTGGATCCTTTGTGAATTTCCAAAGACAGTGTGGGTGCCTTTTCAGCTGCAGCCCTTCTGTCTAGACAGAAATCCTGTCCGTGACGCCAATTTTAATGTCACGATCCGCTTCTTGCGGGGTGTCGTGATGGTTCTTTTCACCGATCCCAAAAGTGCAAAAAGGCAAACAACAAGGGACTATCAGTTAATCACAACAAATGCACCTTTATTAGGGGCCAAAACAGTAAATGCGATAGTGGGGATCGGAAAGGAGATAAAAGGAGAGAGAGAGAGAGAAGAGGGGTATGGGAATAGCTACCAACACAGGCGAGATCCTCAGTGGTCCGGACGATGGGGATCCGTCTGTCGTGTCGGGGGAGTCTCCGAAGTTCTGGTCGACTCGGGGCTCCAGTTATAGTCCACAGAGGAAAGAGGGGGGAGCAAGTGTAACAACGAAAGTCCATTGTAATCGCCACGCGGGAACAGCTGAGTCCACAGAAACCACCAAAGCAAGACGAATCCAATGAAGAATAAGTCCATTTGAATCACTGAAGGGAAACAGGTCATGTCATTAGTGGTCAGACCACCAATTTCCCCTCCTCCCTATAGCAGGGGTCTCAGTCTCAGTCCTTGGGAGGAGGGTTCTCATTCTTTGTTTGTCACACTGGTAACGAGGCAGATGAGGGGTCTTCAATGAAGGACCCCGGGAGTCACCCCAAAAGTTCATTTGGCTTAAGAACGGAGATTAGAAGCAGGCCGCGCATCAGGCTGTCCCGTGCTGGGTCCACGTCAGGTCTTTGCCAAGTCCTTGCCAAGTCCTTGCCAAGTTCTTGCCAGGCCTTGTTCGGAACAGCTAGCATGACGGTTCAGTGGTTGCACCTGCACTGTGTCCTGTTCTAAGCCGGAACTGCAGTGGAGGAAGGGATTCTTTCTCGTGGCAATCGGAAGGCAGAATGGAAAATGAGGGGCTTCAGACGGGCTCTTACACCACCCCGTGACTGACGATTGCCCTCGAAAGATCTTCATCAGCAGGGTTCCATGGTGTCGTCGTGGAGTCTTCAGGACTCATCAAGTGTTGGCAGCACATTCCAGGGAAAAGGGAAGAGAAAAAGGAAAGGAAAGAGAAAACAGGAAAACTAAGACAAGAATTAAATCAGCAATAGTTTGTTTAAATAATAATCAATATTAATCAATTAAACAATAAATTGATCAAATAATAAACCAGTATAATCAATATTAAGCAGTAAAGTAATAAACCTAGTATCATCGATATTACTCAGTATAATTTTATAATCAAGAAACAAAAATAATTAAAACAGTGATTAAAACAAATCATAAAAGAAAATGATGTAAAACATATCTACCAACCCTATAATCTTCTTGTGTCTACAGTCCTGGGAACATCTATAGTGTAAAGGATGTCGGCCAAGTGGTGTGCATTAATTATAGATGTTAATTTTGTTCATCGTTTCATCATTCTCCAATTTACAATAAGCAAGATTACTGATAAAACAAAACCAATCATAACTAAAATCAGAAGAACAACAACGGGATGGCACAATTTGTTCAGGATACCGGTGGCGGTGGGTGACCACCCGAAAAGGGTATCCCACCACTTGTGCTCGGCATCACTTTCCACCCTTTCTACAACACGATGTATTTCTTGCACATCATGATGAACAGTTACCAGAGTTTTCTGTCCATTCTCCTTGATTTTTCCTAGGATCTCTATTAGATCTTGATGAAGTAATGGTTGCTTTACCAAAGTAAGGTTCATCCCAATGGGAGTAGGCAGTAGCTTGTGAATCAACATGAGATTGGATTCTAAAAGTTCATGTAAGGTAACTGGAGCTACAAAAGAAAAATCACATCCTGCAATTTTAGTAAAGTTGCAAGCACAATAATTTGAATGATTTTTAGTATCTACTACTGTACTTTCTATAAACACAGTATCACAAGCGGTTCTGAAGCAGGCACGCCCATTGCCTGTAGATACAAGGACTGTTTCAGAAGTCTCGTTAGGATGAATATCAAAATGACAGCTATTTTGTTCTGTGTCTAAACAGATATCTTGAGCTATAATTGCATTACCTTCACAGATAAACCCTAGTTGTTCTCGGATAGTACAGGACTCTAAATTGACAGTTTGCCATTTGTCATCAATTTGACGGGCCCATTCTCTATGTTCAGAAGGATAGAAAGTGGCTCCATCATGATTTAATCCTAATGCGATGCTAGGGAATATCAAATGCACTGAGGCATTACTTATGGTCAGCACAAAATGCTGTGGCTGTGTTTGTGTTAGGGTCATAGGTAAAATTCACTAAATTCCACCAGGATTGGAAATCTCTTTCAAAGTCAGTGGCACTGTCCCAGACTATTTTCCTAATCTCAGTAGGAAAAGTGCCTTCTTCACCTTCTCTTATAATTGAGGCAGCAACTGACTGCATCCATAATTGAGCCTGGATACAGCTAAGAGCTAAGGAAACATTGCTTTGTGTGGCATTAAGTGCATCAATGATCAATTTTTTATCCTTCACATTTATCTTTTCCCAATTTGGTAGAATGTTTGATAGCAAGCACTGATGTGTTCCCAAGGCCGATAAGGACGACTGCAGTGGTTGCTGTATTTTGGTCAAATCTCTAGTCGTAGAAGCCAATTTATTCATTAATACCTCTGAACTGATTCCCAATTCTGTTCCCACAACACCAGTTATGTCTCTTGGCACCCGTTTTTTAGGAGGGTTCCACTGTCGCAGCCAGGTTGTCCAAGCCTGAAAAGAGGTTTGCAAAAAGGGTGAACAAGCTGGTTGTATTTCTGAGACATTGTTTTGCATCAGCAATTTGACTTGTTTAAGAGACCATGCCGGATCAAATAATATCTGTTGTTGGCCAGTTTTCCTGATTATATATGGTCCAACTTCAAAAATTTTCGGGGTAAGCATAACTGGTGGCTGGGCTCGAGTGGTGGTAGTGGTGGTGGTATAAACCGTAGTAGATTGAGCTACAGCATTTATTATAAACTTAAAAGAAAGCCCTTTGGTGTTTTTTCCCCATAAACAAACCACTTCTGCAGTCTGTGTTAGTGTAAAATTGTGCCAACAATCCTGTACGCTTGGGTGCGTGCAGACCTTTTTGTGCTTAAAGAGATCCTTTCACTTTTTCTGCATGCTACCACAATTAGTTCAGACCACGGTCACTCAGCTGGTTTCTGGCCATGGGGTTGTGGTAGGATGCAGAAAAGTATTACCAGTTTGATCATGGATTAGGTGGTCTTCATGTCCCTCGGAGTTCTTCTGAAAAAGTAAACACAACAGAATTCTGCCGCCGAGAGGCAGAAAAGTTAGAATGATGGAATTATCCAGCATGTATTTGTCCAATGCTCTTTCCCTAGAGCACCAGAGGCTTCCCATGCATATTTATTCAGAGGGGGTTTTAGCACAAGTGCTACTAGTCCTATAGTAAGAGAGGTCCACCAGAACAGGTTGGCCAGGGTCATGAGCTGGATTATTAGGATCATTTGGTACAGAGCATAGGAGTCAGTGTAGATGCAGACCAAAGAGGAATTCTGTGCTTCTCGTTGAAAAACACTCCAGACAGCTATCAGCTCCCCAGTGTGTGCACTACCTTCTCCCTCTGTAATCATTTGCTCACCAGAGGAAAAGTGGAGGGCTTCTGCCCTATATTTCCATACTTTTCCTTTCCCTTTAGCAGAAGCATCAGTAAACCAAGAGTTTGCTGATTGTTTGGGGCAGAAAGGAGGGGTTACTTTGATTACAGAGGCAGGTTTGTCCAAGCTCTCCGTTTCTTGGATTGGTAAAGTTTTTACAGATCCTTCTGTCATTGAGAAGAAGTTACAGTAATGTTCAACCTGAGCATACCACTTTCTCACTAAGGCCCTCTGGGCCACCCCGTCAGGAGGGGGAGTCCCACTAGTGGCTGTCTTAATAACCTTGAAGGGGCCTCTCAATACAATTGGTTGTTTTCGTGCAATTTTTTCTACTTCTAGGAAAGCTAAGATAACCATCAACAATCCTTTTTCCCAGGTAGTGTATCTTTTCTCAGCATCTTTGGAACCACGGGAGTAAAAACCAACAGGTCTTGTCAGACCCTCAGCACCCCGCTGCCATATGTGTACTGACAGCCCTGAGGAGGCAAATCCCCATTCCACCTGGAAAGGATCTGTAGGATGGATAGGGGTCTGCAACTGCTTGATGAGCTGTTGCTTCAAAAATCAGCAATTGCAATGCTGACTCCTGAGAAAGACTCCAATCCCATTTCACCCCTTTCCTCAACAAGTCATAAAGGGGAACAAATGGGTCCTTCTGCTTACTAGGAAATCTATCTGGTCTTTCTACAGGAGATACAGCTGCTATCGTTTTTGGAAGGAGAATTGCTGTAGGTTTGAGTGATTCTGGAAGCCCACAAATTCAAGGGGTCGTTATCTCGGGCTTCACAGGTAATTGCATCAGGGATTCAAAGTCAGGAATTAATTTCTTTTTGAGAGTCATTTGCAGGCAAGCAGCTTTGTGCACATTTTCCAAGAGTTGGTCGGGGGTACTAATTCTAGCTATGGGATCTCCCCTTTCCAAGGGGCTTGTTCCCCCGGCCCAAAAAGCTGCACGCTGTGTCAGGGACCATGTGTCACCTTTCTCTCCTGTTGTTAAGAAGACACCATGTCCCCAGTACCCACTGGCTTCCTGTTCAGTTAATTGAATTTGATCACCACCAGTGAGGGACACCCGGAAAACATATTCTGTTTCTGATTCATGTGGAGGGTGTCCATATTCCCTTTTAAGCTTAGCTAGCTCAGTGGCAGTGTTTAGTTGTGATGGTATGTGTTTGGTTGTGATGTGAGGTTGGAGATCATCATCACTGAGATAGCTATACACTGAGATAGTTTTAATCAAGGGTCTCAAGTGATGGCAGCAATGTTCCCCACAATTACTTGCTGCTTCAAGTTCTTGATGAGGATAGATTTGTTTCATGTGAGGAGTTTCCTTCTCCTCAGGCTCTGTAGAGGAATCAGCATGATGTGATTTGTTAACATGTTCCTCTGTTAAGGCAGCTCGCAATGCATAGATCACATCTTTTGCTTCATAGAACTGTTTTTGCAAAATTTCAACTAGATTTTGAAGGGAGTCTATTATAGCATGTTCCTCACTTCTTCGCTCGAAGCCATTTTCTATAGCTGCCGTAAGACAAGCTCCCAAAACTGAGCATAAGATAGTTTTATTTTTGCCCAGTTTGAATTTTGTTTCATGTTGTAATGAACACACTCTATCAATAACATTTTCTAAGTTCAACCAATTACTCTGTGCCCATTTTTCTCCTTCCGTAGAAGGTCTGGCATTGTGTTTGGCTAGTAGTGCATAAAATTCAGCTTTAATTTCAAGGCTAAGATTGTCACTCATTTTGTGAAGGGACCAAAACCACGACAGGGAGCTACAAACTTAAGTTCCACAAAACTACACAGCCCTCGCTGTGTCGCCCTTCGCTTCCCTGGCTGGGTGAAAGGACAATAATCTGCCTGGGAGGCTCTGCTTAGTTGCTTCAAGTTGTCCCTTCCTTCCCAGACCAGATACACAACAACAACAAAACAAGTGTCCCGCCTTTTGCACTAGTGGATCCTTTGTGAATTTCCAAAGACAGTGTGGGTGCCTTTTCAGCTGCAACCCTTCTGTCTAGACAGAAATCCTGTCCGTGACGCCAATTTTAATGTCACGATCCGCTTCTTGCGGGGTGTCGTGATGGTTCTTTTCACCGATCCCAAAAGTGCAAAAAGGCAAACAACAAGGGACTATCAGTTAATCACAACAAATGCACCTTTATTAGGGGCCAAAACAGTAAATGCGATAGTGGGGATCGGAAAGGAGATAAAAGGAGAGAGAGAGAGAGAAGAGGGGTATGGGAATAGCTACCAACACAGGCGAGATCCTCAGTGGTCCGGACGATGGGGATCCGTCTGTCGTGTCGGGGGAGTCTCCGAAGTTCTGGTCGACTCGGGGCTCCAGTTATAGTCCACAGAGGAAAGAGGGGGGAGCAAGTGTAACAACGAAAGTCCATTGTAATCGCCACGCGGGAACAGGTGAGTCCACAGAAACCACCAAAGCAAGACGAATCCAATGAAGAATAAGTCCATTTGAATCACTGAAGGGAAACAGGTCATGTCATTAGTGGTCAGACCACCAATTTCCCCTCCTCCCTATAGCAGGGGTCTCAGTCTCAGTCCTTGGGAGGAGGGTTCTCATTCTTTGTTTGTCACACTGGTAACGAGGCAGATGAGGGGTCTTCAATGAAGGACCCCGGGAGTCACCCCAAAAGTTCATTTGGCTTAAGAACGGAGATTAGAAGCAGGCCGCGCATCAGGCTGTCCCGTGCTGGGTCCACGTCAGGTCTTTGCCAAGTCCTTGCCAAGTCCTTGCCAAGTTCTTGCCAGGCCTTGTTCGGAACAGCTAGCATGACGGTTCAGTGGTTGCACCTGCACTGTGTCCTGTTCTAAGCCGGAACTGCAGTGGAGGAAGGGATTCTTTCTCGTGGCAATCGGAAGGCAGAATGGAAAATGAGGGGCTTCAGACGGGCTCTTACACCACCCCGTGACTGACGATTGCCCTCGAAAGATCTTCATCAGCAGGGTTCCATGGTGTCGTCGTGGAGTCTTCAGGACTCATCAAGTGTTGGCAGCACATTCCAGGGAAAAGGGAAGAGAAAAAGGAAAGGAAAGAGAAAACAGGAAAACTAAGACAAGAATTAAATCAGCAATAGTTTGTTTAAATAATAATCAATATTAATCAATTAAACAATAAATTGATCAAATAATAAACCAGTATAATCAATATTAAGCAGTAAAGTAATAAACCTAGTATCATCGATATTACTCAGTATAATTTTATAATCAAGAAACAAAAATAATTAAAACAGTGATTAAAGCAAATCATAAAAGAAAATGATGTAAAACATATCTACCAACCCTATAATCTTCTTGTGTCTACAGTCCTGGGAACATCTATAGTGTAAAGGATGTCGGCCAAGTGGTGTGCATTAATTATAGATGTTAATTTTGTTCATCGTTTCATCATTCTCCAATTTACAATAAGCAAGATTACTGATAAAACAAAACCAATCATAACTAAAATCAGAAGAACAACAACGGGATGGCACAATTTGTTCAGGATACCGGTGGCGGTGGGTGACCACCCGAAAAGGGTATCCCACCACTTGTGCTCGGCATCACTTTCCACCCTTTCTACAACACGATGTATTTCTTGCACATCATGATGAACAGTTACCAGAGTTTTCTGTCCATTCTCCTTGATTTTTCCTAGGATCTCTATTAGATCTTGATGAAGTAATGGTTGCTTTACCAAAGTAAGGTTCATCCCAATGGGAGTAGGCAGTAGCTTGTGAATCAACATGAGATTGGATTCTAAAAGTTCATGTAAGGTAACTGGAGCTACAAAAGAAAAATCACATCCTGCAATTTTAGTAAAGTTGCAAGCACAATAATTTGAATGATTTTTAGTATCTACTACTGTACTTTCTATAAACACAGTATCACAAGCGGTTCTGAAGCAGGCACGCCCATTGCCTGTAGATACAAGGACTGTTTCAGAAGTCTCGTTAGGATGAATATCAAAATGACAGCTATTTTGTTCTGTGTCTAAACAGATATCTTGAGCTATAATTGCATTACCTTCACAGATAAACCCTAGTTGTTCTCGGATAGTACAGGACTCTAAATTGACAGTTTGCCATTTGTCATCAATTTGACGGGCCCATTCTCTATGTTCAGAAGGATAGAAAGTGGCTCCATCATGATTTAATCCTAATGCGATGCTAGGGAATATCAAATGCACTGAGGCATTACTTATGGTCAGCACAAAATGCTGTGGCTGTGTTTGTGTTAGGGTCATAGGTAAAATTCACTAAATTCCACCAGGATTGGAAATCTCTTTCAAAGTCAGTGGCACTGTCCCAGACTATTTTCCTAATCTCAGTAGGAAAAGTGCCTTCTTCACCTTCTCTTATAATTGAGGCAGCAACTGACTGCATCCATAATTGAGCCTGGATACAGCTAAGAGCTAAGGAAACATTGCTTTGTGTGGCATTAAGTGCATCAATGATCAATTTTTTATCCTTCACATTTATCTTTTCCCAATTTGGTAGAATGTTTGATAGCAAGCACTGATGTGTTCCCAAGGCCGATAAGGACGACTGCAGTGGTTGCTGTATTTTGGTCAAATCTCTAGTCGTAGAAGCCAATTTATTCATTAATACCTCTGAACTGATTCCCAATTCTGTTCCCACAACACCAGTTATGTCTCTTGGCACCCGTTTTTTAGGAGGGTTCCACTGTCGCAGCCAGGTTGTCCAAGCCTGAAAAGAGGTTTGCAAAAAGGGTGAACAAGCTGGTTGTATTTCTGAGACATTGTTTTGCATCAGCAATTTGACTTGTTTAAGAGACCATGCCGGATCAAATAATATCTGTTGTTGGCCAGTTTTCCTGATTATATATGGTCCAACTTCAAAAATTTTCGGGGTAAGCATAACTGGTGGCTGGGCTCGAGTGGTGGTAGTGGTGGTGGTATAAACCGTAGTAGATTGAGCTACAGCATTTATTATAAACTTAAAAGAAAGCCCTTTGGTGTTTTTTCCCCATAAACAAACCACTTCTGCAGTCTGTGTTAGTGTAAAATTGTGCCAACAATCCTGTACGCTTGGGTGCGTGCAGACCTTTTTGTGCTTAAAGAGATCCTTTCACTTTTTCTGCATGCTACCACAATTAGTTCAGACCACGGTCACTCAGCTGGTTTCTGGCCATGGGGTTGTGGTAGGATGCAGAAAAGTATTACCAGTTTGATCATGGATTAGGTGGTCTTCATGTCCCTCGGAGTTCTTCTGAAAAAGTAAACACAACAGAATTCTGCCGCCGAGAGGCAGAAAAGTTAGAATGATGGAATTATCCAGCATGTATTTGTCCAATGCTCTTTCCCTAGAGCACCAGAGGCTTCCCATGCATATTTATTCAGAGGGGGTTTTAGCACAAGTGCTACTAGTCCTATAGTAAGAGAGGTCCACCAGAACAGGTTGGCCAGGGTCATGAGCTGGATTATTAGGATCATTTGGTAGAGAGCATAGGAGTCAGTGTAGATGCAGACCAAAGAGGAATTCTGTGCTTCTCGTTGAAAAACACTCCAGACAGCTATCAGCTCCCCAGTGTGTGCACTACCTTCTCCCTCTGTAATCATTTGCTCACCAGAGGAAAAGTGGAGGGCTTCTGCCCTATATTTCCATACTTTTCCTTTCCCTTTAGCAGAAGCATCAGTAAACCAAGAGTTTGCTGATTGTTTGGGGCAGAAAGGAGGGGTTACTTTGATTACAGAGGCAGGTTTGTCCAAGCTCTCAGTTTCTTGGATTGGTAAAGTTTTTACAGATCCTTCTGTCATTGAGAAGAAGTTACAGTAATGTTCAACCTGAGCATACCACTTTCTCACTAAGGCCCTCTGGGCCACCCCGTCAGGAGGGGGAGTCCCACTAGTGGCTGTCTTAATAACCTTGAAGGGGCCTCTCAATACAATTGGTTGTTTTCGTGCAATTTTTTCTACTTCTAGGAAAGCTAAGATAACCATCAACAATCCTTTTTCCCAGGTAGTGTATCTTTTCTCAGCATCTTTGGAACCACGGGAGTAAAAACCAACAGGTCTTGTCAGACCCTCAGCACCCCGCTGCCATATGTGTACTGACAGCCCTGAGGAGGCAAATCCCCATTCCACCTGGAAAGGATCTGTAGGATGGATAGGGGTCTGCACTGCTTGATGAGCTGTTGCTTCAAAAATCAGCAATTGCAATGCTGACTCCTGAGAAAGACTCCAATCCCATTTCACCCCTTTCCTCAACAAGTCATAAAGGGGAACAAATGGGTCCTTCTGCTTACTAGGAAATCTATCTGGTCTTTCTACAGGAGATACAGCTGCTATCGTTTTTGGAAGGAGAATTGCTGTAGGTTTGAGTGATTCTGGAAGCCCACAAATTCAAGGGGTCGTTATCTCGGGCTTCACAGGTAATTGCATCAGGGATTCAAAGTCAGGAATTAATTTCTTTTTGAGAGTCATTTGCAGGCAAGCAGCTTTGTGCACATTTTCCAAGAGTTGGTCGGGGGTACTAATTCTAGCTATGGGATCTCCCCTTTCCAAGGGGCTTGTTCCCCCGGCCCAAAAAGCTGCACGCTGTGTCAGGGACCATGTGTCACCTTTCTCTCCTGTTGTTAAGAAGACACCATGTCCCCAGTACCCACTGGCTTCCTGTTCACTTAATTGAATTTGATCACCACCAGTGAGGGACACCCGGAAAACATATTCTGTTTCTGATTCATGTGGAGGGTGTCCATATTCCCTTTTAAGCTTAGCTAGCTCAGTGGCAGTGTTTAGTTGTGATGGTATGTGTTTGGTTGTGATGTGAGGTTGGAGATCATCATCACTGAGATAGCTATACACTGAGATAGTTTTAATCAAGGGTCTCAAGTGATGGCAGCAATGTTCCCCACAATTACTTGCTGCTTCAAGTTCTTGATGAGGATAGATTTGTTTCATGTGAGGAGTTTCCTTCTCCTCAGGCTCTGTAGAGGAATCAGCATGATGTGATTTGTTAACATGTTCCTCTGTTAAGGCAGCTCGCAATGCATAGATCACATCTTTTGCTTCATAGAACTGTTTTTGCAAAATTTCAACTAGATTTTGAAGGGAGTCTATTATAGCATGTTCCTCACTTCTTCGCTCGAAGCCATTTTCTATAGCTGCCGTAAGACAAGCTCCCAAAACTGAGCATAAGATAGTTTTATTTTTGCCCAGTTTGAATTTTGTTTCATGTTGTAATGAACACACTCTATCAATAACATTTTCTAAGTTCAACCAATTACTCTGTGCCCATTTTTCTCCTTCCGTAGAAGGTCTGGCATTGTGTTTGGCTAGTAGTGCATAAAATTCAGCTTTAATTTCAAGGCTAAGATTGTCACTCATTTTGTGAAGGGACCAAAACCACGACAGGGAGCTACAAACTTAAGTTCCACAAAACTACACAGCCCTCGCTGTGTCGCCCTTCGCTTCCCTGGCTGGGTGAAAGGACAATAATCTGCCTGGGAGGCTCTGCTTAGTTGCTTCAAGTTGTCCCTTCCTTCCCAGACCAGATACACAACAACAACAAAACAACAAAACACTAGTGCCTTTTGCACTAGTGGATCCTTTGTGAATTTCCAAAGACAGTGTGGGTGCCTTTTCAGCTGCAACCCTTCTGTCTAGACAGAAATCCTGTCCGTGACGCCAATTTTAATGTCACGATCCGCTTCTTGCGGGGTGTCGTGATGGTTCTTTTCACCGATCCCAAAAGTGCAAAAGGGCAAACAACAAGGGACTATCAGTTAATCACAACAAATGCACCTTTATTAGGGGCCAAACCAGTAAATGCGATAGTGGGGATCGGAAAGGAGATAAAAGGAGAGAGAGAGAGAGAGAAGAGGGGTATGGGAATAGCTACCAACACAGGCGAGATCCTCAGTGCTCTTCAATGAAGGACCCCGGGAGTCACCCCAAAAGGTCATTTGGCTTAAGAACGGAGATTAGAAGCAGGCCGCGCATCAGGCTGTCCCGTGCTGGGTCCACGTCAGGTCTTTGCCAAGTCCTTGCCAAGTCCTTGCCAAGTTCTTGCCAGGCCTTGTTCGGAACAGCTAGCATGACGGTTCAGTGGTTGCACCTGCACTGTGTCCTGTTCTAAGCCGGAACTGCAGTGGAGGAAGGGATTCTTTCTCGTGGCAATCGGAAGGCAGAACGGAAAATGAGGGGCTTCAGACGGGCTCTTACACCACCTTGGAAATTCTTGTTGCTCCCCAGAGGCTCCGAGATGCAGAGAACACGGTGGCAGCTGCTGAAAAGAAGGGCAACTGTGAGTTGGTCAAGAAGCAAGAACCTAGGCAGCTGACTGTGCTTGGCAAGGAGCAGCTGCTGGATTCTTGCAATTGCCTTCAGTGCGCACAGAAGCCCGCTGCTGTGCTGCTTCGTGTTTCGCCTTCAGTCAATTGCACACTGCTGAAGCTGAGGCAGGCTGTTCAGCTTTGCTGCTTTTCAGCATCTCAGCTGCTCTTCTGCTTTGTGACAGCTCTCGAGGTGAAACAGAGATTTTTAGAGTTAGGTTAACAAAATGAATTAAGCATTTATAATTTAGCTTGTAGAGTTATCTGTTGAATTTTCAACCTTTTACTTAAGAAACCTCTGCCTAATACAAAGGGCAAAGGAAAATGCAAATTTCTGAAGCTTCTTGCATAAAGAACAATACCAGAAGAAGCAAAGAACCCAGATAAAGAAGCTCCTCTGTCTCCAAGCCTATCAAGACTGACAGACGTACTCAGATAAGCACCAAAGGACCAAAAGCGCACGCGCAGAGAGGAAAAGTTCAAAAGTTCAATCATGAGGAAGACCACAATCTTCAGCCTCAGGACCACCAAGAGACCCCCGTACGACCACCACAGCAAACCACGCATGCCCAGAAGGGCGTGGACTTACTTAGCATGAGAAGCGAGGACAGGCGGGGCCAGGGGTTGAATACGCATGAAAAAGTCGTGCAGTGTATTGCATATGGAACGTCTTTAAGAATAAAAGTGTGGGTCAGACTGAGGCTCGGGGCACAAGTTTTGGAGAGCTATCTCACTTGTGCCGGGCGCTGACGTACATACCCACTTCATAACTACCCCAGGTTATGGAGTCTATTGATTTATTCCGCGTATCGTTTCAGTTGGCGACCACGAAGGGACTGCTCTGCTCACCCGCAGGTCCGGTTGGGAGCAGACACCCTCAGGCGCCACGGGGCTTTTCCCCGGAGGGACTCTGCGCCTCGGCTGTACACTGCGAGGAGCATACCACGGCCCGTCGACTAGCGGATGAAAGCGGTATGTATTAATTTATTTTCTTAAGGTTGGCACTGATAAGTCGCAAAAAGATGTTTTTGCGCGCAGGTTTGCCTAGGGGCTTGCAAGCAGACCGCCATCGGGGGAGAGGCCGGCGGCGGGAGGACCTCCCCAGCTGATAGCGCGGCTCGGGGAGGGCGAAATCGCGATTTCAGTGTGTGGTGTGTGTCCCGATTGCAGTGTAGTGTGTCTGTTACGTCCGGACGTGCGTGCTTGTGCGTGTGTGTGTATGTGTGAGTGGAACGGTGATGCGCGGTGCGGCGTTGCTAAGATAGAGAGACGCGGCGCGGCAGTGCTAGAGAGCGCATGCGCAGGGCAGCTCTCAGCCCACACTACCTGCTAGTGCGGGTAGTGCGCATGCGCGGGGCAGCTCAGCCACACTACCTGCTAGTGCGGGTAGTGCGCATGCTCGGGGCGGCTAGCAGCCACTCTACCTGATCGAGCGGGTGGGGCGCATGCGCAGGGCAGCTCTCAGCCACACTACCTGATAGTGCGGGTAGTGCGCACTCTACCTGATAGAGCGGGTGGTGCGCATGCGTGGCACGGGCTGTCCCTGGCGAGCGAGGGGAGCGCGGCGCGGGGCTTAAGTCGGGGCTTGCAAAGGTGCTTTAGGCGCAGCCCAGCTGATAGCGCAGCGGGCGCGCGGGCACAAGCCGCGGTTTGAGGAGCTGCTTTGAACGCCGCTAGCTGATAGCGCAGCTAGTGGGAGCGTGGTACAAGCTAGGAGTTACAAGCACCGCTTACAAGCATCGCTAGTTGGTAAAAAGCTTGCAAAAGTAGCCAGCGAGCCCGGCTGGGCTAAGAGTTAAGTGTTTGTTATACAATAGCACTTGCCTTCAGTGTGAAAAGCTGTCACTGGTGTAGGAGGAGGGGTTGGGGAAGGCAGTCTAGGGTTGCCATGGGAAACAGCAGTTGTATGAGTTCTCCACCCCCTTTTGTAAGAGAATTGTACCCTCCCCCTGTCTTGTCAGTTATTGTTCAAGTCTGCCCCTTAGCCTAGAATCTTCTCTGTTCCACGTTTTCCCTTTAGTTCTTCCACCAAGAACACTCCTTTCCCTTTTCCCCACTGGTTAATGTTATATTTCCCTCCCTTTAGCCTTCTCCCTGTGATAAATTGAGGCGAATAATTTGATTCAGCCTTTAAGGTCAATTAGAATTTTATTAATTACAGCAAGCAGTAGTGTGATAAATTGAGGTGAATAATTTGATTCAGCCTTTTTAAGGTCAATTAGAATTTTATTAATTACAGCAAGCAGTAGCAAGCAAAACAGCGCTGGGTGGGTAGGGGTCTCCTAACCGCCCCTCCTGCAGTGTCCCACACTGCAGTGCCCCACACCCCACCCCCCTTATTCAGTCTCTTTTATAGTTTCTTGGAGGTTTCTTCATTCGCGTCTCTTGCGATAGCGGTGGGCGTAGCTTGAGCATCCCTCTGCATCGTGTCTGCGTTGTGTCGAGGCAGGTGATCGTTGGTTTCACAATCGGTTCCGGACAGTGATGGGCGTACCCGGAGCACTCCTACGTTGTCTAGTCCGGTGGCCGTTGCCTGGTGGTCGCTGATTTCATAATCAGCTCCGGCCATCCCCCAACATCCTTAGCCTGTGTCTGCAAGAGAAGCTAAGAAAAGCTCCCTAAATGGTGATTAATCATACTTGCGGTCTTGCGTTTTGCAATATGTCTATAGCCTTGCAATATGCCTATAGCCTTGCGGTTTGTAGCAGTTGCTTCTTTATTGTCCTTTTTTTAGTAAAACCCACAAGTTGCTGTTTCCCAACTTCACAGATGCTTCCCCTATCTCCTAACAAGCAAGCTAGTCCCTCATACTTTAATTTTATTTTTCCTCCTTTAATATTCCAATTCCTTTGATGAACAAACAAGTTACCACAGTTTATCACAATCCCCCATTTTCTCTTTTACCATTTCGTTCATCAAATCGCTTTGCTGTTTCGTAGGCTAGAAGTAAAGTGTTTAGCATTGTCCTGACTAGAAACACCACTAGGACAGAGCAATAGAAAACTAATAATTCGCCAATAAGGGTGGAGTCCTAGCCTTGATTTTGTTTTGTAATATCCTGTTTTCCCCTTTTTGGCTTGCTGCTCCCTTGGTGTTTCGGAGGCACTTAGACTGGTCCTTTGAGGGATCCTAGTACTCGGCTGGCAATAGTTGGAGCATTTCAGCATTGTTCCACTTAGAGGGGGCTTGGCCTTTTCCTCTCTGCCTCGCTCGCCGACTCGGGTGCTTCGAGCCGCGAGGTAAACCATCTTCTCGGCAGCAGCAGTACTCGCCTGAGCGTCCCCTTTTCCGCTCCTGCCTAGCCTTGTACTGTTCCCAGTTCTTATCTTTGACCAGAAGTGGGTTGCAAGGAATCCCCTTCAGTTCCTTTCGACAACACCCTTTTATTATCTGAGCAGCAAATGGAGTGGGCTCGTTAGTATGAAAACAAAATACTCAGGCTATACTCCCTTGGTAAATATTTCCCACCACTCAGATCCAAAACTGACCCACCGATTTTCCAATTCTCCTATCCTTAGCACAGTTTCAGTTAGTTTTCGCTGAGTTTTATAGCACTCAGTACAAACCCCAATTGGTGGTCTTCCCCTCTGGCAATGGACCCACCACCGTTCTTGGCAAATTTTACATATAAAGCACACAAAAGGATAACAATCTCCACAACCTTCCTTGTTACAAATCACTATATAGTCTTTACTAGTTTGTAATTGTATCCCTTTGCTTCCCCTTATGGTTGATTTGGATGATGTCCACAGAGTTCATTAGTTTTTCTTAAGAGTCACTTTCAAGTTCCCAGGCTGGCTAGTCACTCTCCACTGGTTATTTGTGGCAACCGGGCCTTTCACTCGGCTGGCGTGAGTCCACCCCTTTTCGGCCGTCTTGACTGCCGTTTCTGTGATACTTGATCTCCTGGTTTTATCTTATGGATTGGTGGTCTCTGTGCCAACACTTCTTTCTTCCTCAATTCCTGCCTTCTGCTCATAATTTGGGTGATGTAAAATTTAATATGAGAATCTTTTTGGCAGGGGTGATCTTTGGGCATTCTAAATAACATTTCAAATGGAGAGATTCCCACATTAGTTTGGGGTTGAGTTGGAATGTTCAATAAGGCAAGAGGTAGACACTTAACCCATGACATTTTTGTTTCCAGCATTAACTTTGTGAGTTTTTTTTTTTGTTTTTTTTTTTTTTTGTGTGTGTGTGTGTGTGTTTTTTTTGTTTTGGTGGGGTTTTTTTTTGTTTTGTTTTTTTTTTTTTTTTTTGTTTTTTATTTTTTCTCCATTCATCCTTTCCACCCTCCCGAGCTCTGTGGATGCTATGGGATGTGATATTTCCATTGAGTTCCCAAATCTATCAGGACATCTTTTGCAATTTTAGAGGTGAAATGGGGTCCCCGGTCTGAGTCTAAACACTCAATTAATCCATACCGGGGGATAATTTGCTCTAATAATACTTTTACCACAGTGTTCGAAGTAGCTCGGGCCGTAGGATAAGCTTCCACGTAATGGGTTAAGTGGTCTACCAGTACCAATAAATATTTATACCTCCCCACTTTTGGTAATTCTGTAAAATCTATTTGTATATGTGAAAAGGGTCGTTGTACCAGTTCCCTTCTGCCCATTGGTATTTCTCTTAATTGTTGTTTATTTATTCTTTGACAGGTTAAACATTGTTGGGTTACCTGTTTTGCAAGATTATAGACCCCTATACACATATATTTAATTGCAAATTGGTCAACCAGGCCTTGAGTTCCCCAGTGGGTTTTCTCATGGATTGCTTGCAGGAGCCTCATTGCCATTCCTTTTGGGAGTACCTCCCGCCTGTCCGGTAGTATCCACTTGCCTCCCTCTTTTTCCTTCACCCCCATTTGGTTTAGTTTTTTGTTTTTCCTGTACCGTGAAGGCTAACACATGGTTAATGGGTCCATGGAACCGGCAATGTTTCTCTTGGGGGTCTTCACAGGCACACTCATGATTAATGAGTCCGTGGCACCATCAATGTTCCTTTTGGGGGTTATCACAGGCACACTGTATCGAATCAATTCCGTATGCATCCCAACAAGCCCAACATGGTTCTTCCTCTAAGTCAGCTCCACAAGTGGAGCAATTTTCCCTTTGTGCGACCCCCCCCTTATATGGTTTTAAACTCATTAGAGCTGCCTTTTTCGCCTCCTGGTCGGCTAAGTTATTTCCCTGTACTGAGTTTCCCATCCCCACTTGATGTCCTTTTACATGAACAATAGCTATTCTTTCCGGACCTCTCAAGGCCTGGAGCACTTTCCGAATTAATTCCCCATGTATCAACCCCTTTCCCTGTGAATTGATAAGTCCCCTTTCTTCCCAGATTTTACCAAATGTATGAACCACCCCATAAGCATATTTTGAATCAGTAGAAATGGTCCCAGCCTTTCCTCTTAGCAGTTCTAAAGCTCTGAGCACTGCATACAATTCACATGCTTGTGCTGACCAGCTGGGACTAAGAGGACCAGATTCTATTTTCTTAAGAATCTTCCCATCCACAATAGCATACCCAGATTTCCTTTTCCCTTCAAGGACCCGAGAGGATCCATCTACATAATATCGATATCCTTCTTCTAATTCCTCCTCTTTGAGGTCTGGTCTTATTTTTGTTTGTTCCTCTATTTGCAAAAGACAATGATGAGTTAGTCCCACAACTGGTTCCCCATATAGAAACTGGGCTGGATTTTGTAAGCTTGTGGTTTCAATACTTAACCTAGGAGAAGAAATTAGGATGCCTTCATACTTTAGGAGGCTGGCATCTGTTATCCATTTATCCGCTTTTTGTTGTAGTACTCCACGGATGTTATGAGGAGATAGAACCTTCAGTTCACTCCCAAAAGTTATCTTTCCTGCTTCTTCTACCAAAAGGGCAGCAGCCACTATCGATTGCAAACAGGCAGGCCACCCTCGACTAACAGGGTCGAGAAGCTTTGAAAGATATGCCACTGGTTTCTTTCCGCCAGCCCATTCCTGGGCTAACACCCCGTATGCCACCCCTTCATTGACATTAATGAATAAAAAGAATGGTCTTTTTAGATCCGGGAGGCTGAGAACCGGGGCATTGACCAATTCAGTTTTCAATGATTTTAACCGGGTCTCATCCTCAGAGCTCCACTTTAATAGCCCATCTGTTGTTAATTTTTCATACAGAAATTTAACTTTCCCACTAAAATTTTCAATCCATTGTCTGCAATACCCAAAAAGTCCCAGTAACTGTCGAACCTGCCTTTTAGTTTTTGGAGCTTCCAGGGAAAGTATTCCTTGGACTCTATCAGTATCCAATTTCTTAGTCCCCTGAGTCAGCCAGTGTCCGAGGTACTTAACTTCCTCTTCCACGAATTGTAATTTCGACTTTGAAACTTTGAGTCCCTTAAGGCTTAAATAATTTAGGAGTTTTATAGTTTCTTCCCTTACTTTTTCTTCTTCTTTCCCTGCAATTAATAAATCATCTACGTATTGTAGAAGCACAATCCCCTCCCCTGTGAATATTCTGCCAATATTTGTTCCAGAGCTTGCCCAAACAAATTTGGGGATTCTGTAAACCCCTGGGGAAGGACTGTCCACCTCAATTGTTGTTTTCTATGTGTATCCGGGTCTTCCCATTCAAAAGCAAAATAATCTCTAGAAGTTTCCTTAAGGGGACAGGCCCAAAAAGCATCTTTAAGATCTATTACACTATACCACTGGTTTTCTGGGCCAAGTTGGCTTAAAACAGTATGTGGATTGGCTACGACCGGGAATCTCTCAACTGTTCTTTTATTGATTTCCCGCAAGTCATGCACCAATCTGTAACTGCCATTCGGTTTCTTTACCGGCAGAATGGGGGTATTGAAAGGGGACATGCAGGGTTCTAAAAGTCCCTTTTCCAAAAGTCTCTTTATTTCTGTTTTTAGTCCTTCCCTCCCCTCTTTGGGTATGGGATATTGCCGAATCCTGACAGGGATTTCTGGGTTCCTGATAGTTACCTCAAAGGGTTCAACATTTGATTTCCCCACACTGTCGGGGGTATACCAAACTTCTGGGTTAATCTTTTTCTCGTCTTCAGCCCGGAGAGGATATAGTTTCACTGTTAGTTCTCCCTTTTTTGCCTCTATCCCTATCCCCAACTCGACCATCAAATCTCTCCCTAATAGATTATAATCTGCTTCTGGAACTAGTAAAAATGACACAATTCCTAATTTAGAATCACTTTCTAAGAGTACATCCTTAATTACAGGTACTCCAAAGGGTTCCCCTTTGGCCCCAATCACCTGTATTATTTCAGGTGAAACCTTACACCCTTGGGGAAGGGTCAGGACGGTTGATCTCTCCGCCCCTGAGTCCACAAGGAACTCATATTCTTGTTTTTAATTTTACCAGGGGCTCTGTTCTTTCTCTTGTCCCCAGTAGATAGAGCCCCCGACCCCCTTAATCTTCTTTGAACTGTTCCTCATCAGCAATCTTCTGCCGACACTCTCTCCTCATGTGTCCCTTCTTCCCACAATAGAAACAGACAATGCTCTCTCCACCTCTTGACTTCCCTTCAAACCAACTCTCGACTTCCCTTCAAACCATCTTCGCTGGACGTCAGTCCGACCTCTGGACTGGCCTCCAGTTCCCCCCACCCCGGGGACTCTGCTGTCCCCCCCCACTGCTGCTAACACGATTCCAGACTGCTTTTTAAAACTCTCATCCTCTCTCCCAACACACACCTTTTGAGCCTCTCACAACAACTCATCCAATCCTCTCGCCTGCCATCCCTCCAACCTCTCCAACTTCTTCCGAATGTCCACCCAAGAATCGACCACAAAATGCACCTTCAAAAGTGTCTCACCCTCTGGGGTATTGGGGTCCACCCCTGAATACAACTGGAAAGCTTTCTTCAATCTCTCCCACTATCCAAAGAGCTGCATATTCGCTCTCCTCTTGGTTAAAGGGCTCTTTGGAGTTAATATATATATATATATTTAGAGCTTGACAGATCCAATCCTCAAACGACCCAAACACGGGCCAATACAGCTGGTCTCCCCCTATCCGTTTACTCCCCCCAAATTTTCATACAATAATGGATCATTTTAACCCTATCTTTTCCTTTTCTAGAAGGAAAGGCATCCCAATACTTTACCGTTAAGCCTAGTGGAAGTTTTACCGAGATTCTCCCACCCATGGGTTCAGCAGATTTCCTTTTTTCTCTGACCCATCTTCTAGAGTGCCTTCTCACACTCAACACAAACAATACGACAGTCGCTTCCCCCAATTCGTGGCCTACTCCGTCGCCGGATATGGGAAACGCCCTACTATGGGGTCCACACTCACTTGGGGAATCTGAGCTGCCAGTTCCCCTCTCACACACACATTCGCATTTGCTACACTCCAGGACTCCCACCCCTGACCGAGCGACCGAGCAGACTGGACTACTCACGTCTTTCCGGCGCCTCCGTTTCTCGACCGGGGCTTCGCCCTGTGTGTCTTCTTATTCACCTCAATCACCCCGGGACTACGCACCCCTAAACGACTCTTAAAGACCCCGTTTCCGGGGTCGAGGCTTTGTCCCTTTCACATGCACTCCGGAGCCCGCTTGTACGGGGCCCACCGAGCACATACACTTATACTAAATTAGTAAGCCGAAACTTGGGGAAGTTTCTCCGGGGATCCCCCGCCCCAGGAACTTTGACGCAGTCCACCTCCGCGTCTGGGTTAGGCCCGCTTGCTCTCCTCCTAACCCAGGAGCCTCCCCACCGAGGGTAACTCGACACGAGCGGGGTGCAGCTCCCCCCCTCCTACGTCCCCCAACCCTGGATGCTCTTGGAACATTAGTCCCTCAATCCAGCAGGTTTGAATCAACCCTGGATGCTCTTAGAATATTAATCCCTCAATCCAGCAGGTTTGAATCAACCCTGGATGCTCTTGGAATATTAATCCCTCAATCCAGCAGGTTTGAATCAACCCTGGATGCTCTTGGAATATTAATCCCTCAATCCAGCAGGTTTGAATCAACCCTGGATGCTCTTGGAATATTAATCCCTCAATCCAGCAGGTTTGAATCAACCCTGGAAAAAGGAGGCCCACCACCCACCGGGGGCTACTTACGCTTCCTGCGTGTTCACTCTTCCGCGGTTCTTCGTGCACAAAGATTAACGGGGGTAACTTTGCTTGCTACTGAGTTTTAGGTTCGTCGGTAAAGGCCCAAGGAGGAAGCCCCCCCTTAGGTCCACCGCAAAAAGGCGGTGGGGCGCCTCACGCTAGTGGGGCCTCCGTCCCGGGTTTCCTTTATCCGAGTCACGGCACCAAATTGTGATAAATTGAGGCGAATAATTTGATTCAGCCTTTTTAAGGTCAATTAGAATTTTATTAATTACAGCAAGCAGTAGCAAGCAAAACAGCGCTGGGTGGGTAGGGGTCTCCTAACCGCCCCTCCTGCAGTGTCCCACACTGCAGTGCCCCACACCCCACCCCCCTTATTCAGTCTCTTTTATAGTTTCTTGGAGGTTTCTTCATTCGCGTCTCTTGCGATAGCGGTGGGCGTAGCTTGAGCATCCCTCTGCATCGTGTCTGCGTTATGTCGAGGCAGGTGATCGTTGGTTTCACAATCGGTTCCGGACAGTGATGGGCGTACCCGGAGCACTCCTACGTTGTCTAGTCCGGTGGCCGTTGCCTGGTGGTCGCTGATTTCATAATCAGCTCCGGCCATCCCCAACATCCTTAGCCTGTGTCTGCAAGAGAAGCTAAGAAAAGCTCCCTAAATGGTGATTAATCATACTTGTGGTCTTGCGTTTTGCAATATGTCTATAGCCTTGCAATATGCCTATAGCCTTGCAGTTTGTAGCAGTTGCTTCTTTATTGTCCTTTTTTTAGTAAAACCCACAAGTTGCTGTTTCCCAACTTCACAGATGCTTCCCCTATCTCCTAACAAGCAAGCTAGTCCCTCATACTTTAATTTTATTTTTCCTCCTTTAATATTCCAATTCCTTTGATGAACAAACAAGTTACCACAGTTTATCACATCCCGATTGTACCCTCGAATGCTAAACCCTCCTACCCCTACGCAGTAAAAGAATCCTCACCCCGCCCTTCGGGGCTCTCGGAATCTGCCTCCCTTCTGCTTCGTTGTCTCCCTGTTTGCCCCTTCTGCGACCCTTCAATAAACGAGCAGGATTTCAGCAGCCCGAGTGTCCCTCCCGTTCTTCTGGTGGACCCTCAGATGTACCAGCTATCCGAGCTTCGTGCCGAGTGCCTAAAAGCCCCCACGGCTCGGCAACTGGCTGCCCGAACAGGGACGGACACCAGCGGGTCCAGTCCTTGACCGTCTCCTGGAGATTGCCTGCTCTGTGACCAGCCTTCTCCAGGATTGCAAGTGGCGTTCGGGACCAGTTTCCTGGGACAGTCGCCCTTTCAGTTCGGAAGGCTTCTGTCTCCTGGGTTCTGCTGATAACCGACGGACCTTCGAGCTGCGCGGCAGCAGCAACGCCCTCGGACCAGCAGAAGTTCCACCAGACCCCTCTTCGATGTCCCCGTTTTATGCCTGTGTCCTTCAGAGGTATGCTTATCTTGCTTTTTCTTACGCCTGACTAGGCGTCACCTCCCTTTTTTGTTTTTTTTTGTTTTTTTTTTCCTTTTCGAAGAGGGTGATTTAGCTGTGAGACCTGATATAATGGGTAACCGCCTGTCTCCAGCTCAACGGGAGTTTTAGATCCAAATTAAGTCCCACCTTGTTTTAGGGAACATTTCTTTTAATAAGAGAGATTTAAAGCCTTTTGTTAAATTTATTTTTGAACATTTTCCCGCTATTACACGGGAAGATGTTTTGGTGCCTGATTTCTGGGGAAGAGTTGGGAGAAAGATTTACGATTTACAAGTTCAGGGGAGGATTTCAGTCGGTCGTTTTTTTCCGCTTTTTCATTCCATTCTTAATTTGTTAAAAAAGAGAGAGAGAGTTGGGTCCCCAGTTCACCTACCTCGTGTTCCTCCCCCCCCAATCCTATTCCCTCTTCCCCTAAGGGCGGATCGGGAGACAGATCCTGCCGTACATCGGCACAGAGCTGCTGCCGTCTCTCTGCTGCTTCCCGATCCTCCCTGTCCCATTCGTGTGTTGGGACTGGCCACCCCAACACATGTCATTCCTGTTCCCTCTATACCAGAGACCCTAATCCTAGTTTGAAACCCCGTTGCTCTTTAGAGGACTTAACTGAACAAATAGGACAAAATGGCGCCTGCCTCATGGCGAAAAAAGACCAGCCCCAAGATGGCGCCCCTCCTTCTCCTTCACTCCAGAAAATTCCTGACATCTCGCCCCCGCCTCCTCCCCCCCCTCCGTCGAGTGCCGCCCCTGTGTCCGGACCCGTCCCCTCCTTCCCTCTGACCACACCCCTGGGTGGGCCCCCTGTGGCTGGGACCAGCCCCCAAGTGGGCCCAGCCCCCGTGGGTGGGAACCCCCCCACCAGAAAGTCACGCCCCAGTGGGTGGGTCGGGACACGCCTCCTCCTCTCCTGCCACTGCCAGTACCGGAACCAGGAAGAAGCCTGGCCGGAAGCAGGCCATCCTGGCCTGTCGGACGCACGGTCTCCGGGACCCACCGGCCAGGGGGAGGCACCGTGCCCTAACCCAGCCAGCTTCATCCTCGGAAGAGGATGAGGAGAGTGGCAGCCCCCAGCATTCCAACAAGTCGGGGGGGGGGGGGCTTGGGCAAAGATCAGAGAGGAGGCAATTAAGGATGGGAATTTGGAATTGGCACGGGACTTGGGCAGCTTTGCGGCACCGGTCATCCTCCGGCGGGGGAGGGAGCCAAAGTGGGAGCAAATTCCATACGCTGAGGTGAAGGAGTTAAGGAAGGCTGCCAAAGATTATGGCAGAAACTCGCCTTTCTTTAAAAATGTGCTGGACTTAACATTTGCTGGACGTTTCCTAGTCCCCCATGATTTAAGGTATATTGCTAAGGCACTGTTTGCTCCCACCGAATGCGACCTCTGGGAGATTCATTGGAAAAAACTGTTGAAACCACTCCTGCGCAAGTATGATCTCGCAGAGGTGGTGGGAGAGGGGGATGAGGCAATGGAAGCCCTTGCTGGAGAAGGGGAGTTCAGCAGTCCGGAGGACCAAATTCTACTAGCACAGGAGCTGCTTCAGGACATAGCAGCAGCGGGAAAGGAGGCACTCCTGAAGATACCGGATGGTAAGACCCCCCGCAAAACTTTTCTTCTATCATGCAAGGGCCTGAGGAGACTTTTATTACTTTTGTTGATAGACTGAAAGAGGCCATTGAGAGACAAATAGACAACGCAGAAGCTCGTGCAGAGCTTCTACGAAAGATGGCCATTTCTAACTCTAATTCGGAAACAAAAAAGATTCTCCGTGCACTACCTCAGGACCCCGAGCCCACCATCTCTCAGATGGTGGAGGCTTGCACAAAGGCAATGTCAATGGAGCACACGGTGGCCCTGGCTGTCAGCAAAGGGGTGGGAGAGGCCATGATAAACTTACAAAATACGCGCTGTTTTAACTGTGGTCAGCTGGGTCACATCCAGGTGAACTGTCCCCACTGGCCACAGATTCAACAACCTATCTTGCCCCCCCAAGACCATATCCTAGGAACCCATTTTATCAAGATCACCAGTTTCATCTACAGCGACAAGGGTACCAGCCAGCGGGAAACTGGCGGCGAAGCGCGAGGAAGGGCCGCGCGATGACACCAAGTGGCCCTTCTCAGCATCCCAGCCTCCCGACCATCAGGGAGGACGAGTGGCCGCGCGTGGCCAAGTCCAGCAGTTCAGCGCAGCCACGAGGACGGACTCCGCCTCTTCCGCCAGACAGGTACCCTAAATCAGGGCAATCATCAGGTCCTCCGCAGCAGCGTCACCATCTCTCTCCAGGATGAGGACCTGACGAGAATTCCTGCTGGGTTCCTGGGCCCCTCCACGACTGTCGGGACACCACCGTGCTCATCTTAGAAGACTCCTTCAAACACGCCAAATGAAATCACCATCTTACCTGAGGTAGTGTGTTTTCCACCAGGAGAGGAGATCACCGTCTCCGTCATTTGGAACCACCCACCATTTACTTTAAGGAAAGGCGATCCTTTTGCTTTGCTTTACGTACTGGACACCCCACGATGACCCGGACACAGAGAGACATGTTTTCTTCACCCAAAATGTATGTAAAGAAAGACCATTAATTGATGCCAAACTTTCTTTCCAGGGAAAGTCGGTGCAGATGCGGCTCATGCAGACCACAGGCAGCTGACGTGACCATCATCCCCCAGGTGAGGTGGCCCAGCGACTGGGAGCTTGTGCGCCCCTTGCGGCAGGATCTCCGGTGTGGGCGGAGCGGTCCACTCTCTGAGGATAGGCATCTTGTGTGCGTGGAAGGTCGGAAGGACAATTGCAACGGTGAGACCTTTTGTTGTCTCTTCAAACATACTATTATTAGGAAGGGATGTTTTATGCCAATGGGGAGCCCGCCTCGACATCCCTACCCTTTGTGGGATTTTTAGCGTGGGCCACTGCAGAGCGCACTTCCCCACCCCTGACCTGGAAAACCAACACAGCGGTATGGGCATCAGGATTGAGTGCGCTTCATAATTAGTAGAGGAGCAGGTGAAACTTGGGCATGTAACACCTTCTACCAGCCCTTGGAATAGCCCTGTCTTTGTAATTAGAAACCTGGCACAGACAGGTGGCGCCTGCTCCAAGACCTGCGAAGGGTTAATGATGTGATAGAAGATTTGGGTCCCCATTAACCAGGCCTTCCGTCACCTTCTATGCTCCCCAGAGACTGGCAGCTAGCAGTGATAGACATCAAAGACTGCTTTTTAACATTCGCTCTACCCCGGGGGGATGCTCCCAGGTTCGCCTTTTCTGTACCATCATTGAATAGGGCTGAACCTTTTAAAAGAACATCCCTGCCTCAGGGGATGAAAAATTCCCCTGTGCTCTGTCAGACTTTTGTAGCGCAGATTTTATCACCTGTGCGTCGGCTTTTCCCTGAGGCCATCATCCTGCATGACATGGATGATGTGCTAGTTTGTGCTTCCGACTCGACATACCTAAAGGCAACACTGTGACAAGACTATTAAGGCTATCAAAGCTGCAGGGCTCCAGATAG